>NC_069503.1:273493036-273793036 GCF_027579735.1 Bombina bombina
CTAATCTGATCTTGAAATTGAATACATATACAGATAAGCTATAAATTTATGTTTAAGATAAGAGGTGTGATGTTGTTTAGAGGGTATAACGTACAAGTTTTTTTAGTATGATCATATAGAGATTAACTGCGGACACACTATCATCTAGTGGGAACGGCTTATCATAGACTGTAGAATGAACTCACAGTTCAATGCAATAAGAGAGTTTCACAGTGCTATTCTGATTTATTGACAAACACATGTATAACCTATGTGACTGTATGTGATGCACTGCTGTACTGCCATATATGTCTATATATCACATATGATGGTTTAACTTACATCAAAATGAAATGTTTTGGCATTTATATGTCTCTTATCTAATGAATCCACTTATGTATGTACTTGAACACATGGATGTCTAGCTTTACTTGTACATTTACTAATGTACATATCTTATGGCTTATGCATTTATTGTACCACTTATACAACTTTGAAGCTTTTATGAATTGTTTTATGAATTGTTTGATTAGTAGTATGGTCACACTGAGGGGGTTAGGGGTTATCACCATGACAACCCCAGTTTTGGCGCAATTCACAGTTGATTTGGTGGTGGGTGGGGCTTAATGTGTTTATAAGACACAGTGTTTAGTTGCATGTTTTGTACTGGTCTGAGGAAGGGCTCTGCGTGCTCCGAAACGTTACCTAATTAAAAAGTTTTTTATATAAACCCAGCGAGTGCAGTCCTATGTTGAAGATTACCATATATATATATATATATATATATATAAGATTCAAGCAGGGACTGCACTCACTGGACTTAGAAAATAAATTAATATTTATTAAATGGTGACGTTTCAGGGTTCGGAGACCCCTTCCTCAGACCAGACCGAAACGTCACCATTTAATAAATATTAATTTATTTTCTAAATCCAGTGAGTGCAGTCCCTGCTTGGATCTTCTACAAATAATTTGACTTTGCACCCTGGTGGAAGACGCTTTTGAACTGTGAGTGCAGATACACAGAGGAGGTATATATATATATATATATATATATATATATATATATATATATATATATATATATATATATATATATTATTGCTTACTACTGAGATACCTTTTGGGGGGGCAAAGGAAAATTTAGCAACAGGGCCCTCTGTTGAGTAGGTCTGCTACTGATCCTGTGTATAGGGCCAGGTCATGAATGTTCTGTGGGCATAGTTAAACAATTCAAGGACATTACAAGGTGACTTGAGGGCATGTCTAGACTGGAAGAAAACATACTGGAGAGGGGCTATTTTCTCCCTCCTCCTCAAAACAACAGGGGTGCACCCATGTAGAACCATCACTAAGCGCCTCTCATGAAATTCCACACAAATTAAGTCAAAAATCATCCAAGATGAATATCAAGTTTAAGGAAAGCAAACTGTCATGGGCTGGTATAGAGAAAATAAAATATTAATTTATTCAATTTTTTAGGAGAGGAAGCAATGAAGAAAAGGCAATACTTAAAGGGACAGCCTACGTGATTTTTTGTTTTGTTTAAAAAGATAGATAATGACTTTACTACCAATTCCCCAGCTTTGTACAACCAACATTGTTATATTAATATACTTTATAACATCTAAATATCTGCTTGTTTATAAGTCTCCGCAGGCTACCTCTTCTTTAAGTGTATTTTTAGCTTTTCACAGCCAGACAGTGCAAGTTCATGTGTGCCATATAGAAAACATAATGCTCACTCCCATGGAGTTATGCATGAACCAGCACTAATAAAAAGAGAGAAGCGCTCAACCTGGGAACGAACAACAGCATAATAGCTTGTTCTATGGCTAGTTACCACCCATAGAAGCAGTCTCTTTTTGCTCAAAATGTGCCTTTCACATAGAATAATTTTCCTGAAGCATATCAGTCTGATCCTGACTTAACAGTACAGTCCAGTCCCAAAATACCAGGCAATCCCTCTCTGAACAAGAGAAGCAGCAAAGCCCCAGACGTACGTTTCGGCCTAGTGTGGGCCTTGTAACTAGCCATAGAACAAGCTATTATGCTATTGTTCGTTCCCAGGTTGAGCGGTTCTCTCTTTTTATTTATGCAAATTATGACACTTAGGGAATCCAGACGTGGACCCGTTGCTCAGTGTGCCTAGAGGGATAAGGCTGCACCTCACTGACGAGGCCCACAATAGGCCGAAATGTACGTCTGGGGTTTTGCTGTTTCTCTCTTTCAGAGAGGGATTGCCTGGTATATCGGGGCTGGACTGTACTGTGAAGTCATGATCAGACTGATATGCTTCAGGAAAGTTCTTCTATGTGAAAGGCACATGTTGAGCAAAAAGAGGCTGCTTCTTGGGTGGTGACTAGCCATAGAACAAGCTATTATGTTATTGTTCATTCCCAGGTTGAGCGCTTCTCTATTTATTTATAAACCAGCACTAATTGGCTAAAATGCATGTTTGTAAAGCACTGCGAAAAGGAGAAAGTCTGCAGAGGCTTATACACAAGGTAAACACAGAGGTAAAAAGTATATTGATATAACAGTGTTGGTTATGCAAAACTGGGGAATGGGTTATAAAGGGATTATCTAACTTGTTAAACAATAAATAATTTTCAAGTAGACTGTCCTTTTAATCACTAAGGGGACAATTCTCAAAAAAAAATCGGGTCTGGACGTGTTTTTCCACTCCAACAGTCGCAGGAGCAGTGCTCATGGAATTCTATAAAAAAGGGTTGTCTCTGCGAGTGGAGAGATGTCTTCCATGGAAATAATAAGAGCTCTCTGCTATAAAAAAGTATTGCAATGGAAGACAAAGTGCACATGGAGAACCCATTGTATGTTTCAACTTTAATAATACGCCTAATACAAATCAAATTACCCTGTTTTCAGTGCACTCTACCTTAAATTCGCTGTTATTTTCTTATGCATAGGTTTTCCAGTCGTCAGAGTTATTTGTGTTTTGACTATTTTGATTAAAGCTTATCAGCTTTTAAGTTGCAAGAAAAAACAGTGAGATCAGTAGGTCGAAAATGTTAACAGAATTACACTGGGAATTGAGAGTCGATTTCATATACGCTCATGGAATGCCCATATTTAGTCCATTTTATAAAAAAAACACAATTATGCTTTGTATTTTGTGACTATAAGTATGATTTTCTATGGGTACTATAACTACGATTTATACTGTGCATATTTAATACAATTTATTCCCGTGTAATTTACATACAAATTTTTCGTTTATAATAAAATAAGATGTTTGGTGAATAATTGTTACAATTTTTAATGCACTTGATTTTACAATTTTTTTCTGTGTATTTTTGTGGGAATGGTACGATTTTCCTTGTGCACTTTTGAAATGTATGTATCTCCTTCCCAAATGAAAATGAAGTATATGCCCCTTAGCGAGGCACCCTGTTTTCAGGATAAAAGTGGCTTTATAGAAACCAGGGAAATAGAAGCAGTGGCGAGCATTTTAAATAATCTCGCCAGCGCAGAGACCTTTACAGAGTTTAGCCCTAATTAATACAGTCACATCTATTCTGTTTCTTGTACATATATAGTAAAGTAAATACATGTTTGTGTCATTGCATATTAATGAATGTTTTTCATTCAGGTACATTCTAGCGAACATGGACTTTGAAACTTATACCTTTGAAAAAGGTGTGTAGTGGTTGCTAGAAGTGAGCTTTAGTTACTGGGTTAGTCATTCATGATGCCGGCTGACATTAAGGTTTATTTCCAAATAAGGTTATACAAGGGGATGACTTAGAAACTCAGCAGAAATAAATATACTGATACACATAGAAATAAGATTCACCATATCATTATCAGTATTATTTCCTTTGCTTTACAAAACATGTATTAGTAGAGGAACTCAACAAAAATGGTGAAAAGTAATTAAAATTGCAGAAAATAAGAAAGTAAAAATCCTTTTGCAAGAGAATAACAAAAAAAAAGTGTGTATGGTGGTACTTTTAATAGCTAACTAATAGTAGATACAATTGTAAGCTCTCAGGACACTGGGGTCTCTTTGTCAGTCATGTACAAATGAAGCTCAGTTATGTTTATTTACCATTTACAGGGCAAGGTGTTTGTTTTTAAAGGGACAGTAAATGTAAAAAATAACGTTACATAATTCTGCACATAGTGTATCTTAGCGGCAGCTTTAAAAATCAAAAGATTTGATAGATTTTAGCTCTCAAAGTTGCACTTATCTAGTCTCCTTTCCAGGCTCTTCTGATCATGTCTTCTTTTTCCAAAGCGGTTCGCTGGGCACGCTGTCTAATCACAGGGCGCACGATCGCTCTATTGAACTGAATGTAGCTCGCTCCCACTACCAGACCAGAGTAGGAGCACGCTACATACAGTTCAATAGCGCAATCGAGCGCACTGTGATTAAACAGCGTGCACGTAAACCGCTTTTGAAAAAGAAGACCTGATCAGAAGAGCCTGGAGAGGAGACCAGGTAAGTGCAATTTTGAGGGCTAAAATCTATCAAATCTTTTGATTTTTAAAGCTGTTGCTAAGATAACGTTACATAATTCTGCACTATGTGAAGAATTATGTAGCATTATTTTTTACATTTACTGTCCCTTTAAAAATAACAAATCTAAAACATTGACATTTGTACCAGTCATGTGTATGATTAAATAGTTATTAGTGAACATTTTAATAACTAGAAATTAGTAGATTTGCCATGCATTAAAGAAGTATATGAGTTCAAAAAGCCATGGTTCAGGTTCTATTTTAAATTAATAAAGTCAAATAAAATAATCAAGCATTATATCTACCCACACAAGAAAACCCTAAAACCAGGATCATTGGTAGATCTTGAGGGCTAGATTTCAACATCCCTGTTCTAAACAGTTCTCTCAGAAGTGCAATCTAGGATAGGCTCATTCATCTTTGTTAATGCAAGAATATAAATTCCAAATCTAGCATTAAAAAACAAGGGAATTCTGAAATTATACTTCCCATGAAGTTATATATATTTACTATACTATTAAATTCTGTGCGGTGGGGGACACTTATTTTAAAATGTCCATGCTATGCAATGTTTCATTAGGAACTTATAAAATACATCTGTGTGTACACCACCAGTTATGTGTGTGTAGTCTGTATGTATAGCGTGTGCAGTGTATAGTGGACGTGCATAGACAAAAAATTAATTTTAGGAAAAATCCTTTATTATAAAAAAAAATCTTTCTTTTTGTCCAAGATTAGTTCCTGTTACATTTGATTTGGGGTTATTTTATGTTATAACATTATTGTTTGTTAACAGAAGTTTGTTACCCCCTTTTATCCAGTTAGGAACTTCTTCAGGGCAGTTGAACAGCAGCTTAAACTTAAAGGGACATTCCAGCCATAATTGGAATCCACATTGATGCATTTCAGTTTTGAATAGCAGCATTTTTGTAATAGACATGTATTAGCAAAAAATGATTCTAATAAAAGCTATAGCTGTACCAAAAGTTTATTTCTGTATGCACCATGCACCATGCACCAGCATTTTAAAAATAGCACTTACTCAGAGAGCCACTTACTCAGAGAGCCAAGAACAATCTGATAATTACTCAATTTGTTAATTGCTGATATGATACAAGCTTGTGCTCTTAGCAACTGCAGTATTTAAAATGTTGATGTACTGAGAATATCTAGCTATGCTTCACATGCACGTGCAAAGACAAATGCTACCACTAAAACAGTGATAACTTTTATTAAAAGCATTTTTGTCAATACATGCATACTTCAAAAATGCTTCTATTCAAAGATGTAATTCATCTATGTGCATTTACATTTTGACTGGAATGTCCCTTTAATTAAAGTTAGAGTAGTAGCAAGAGCTACTGCTACAAGCGAGCGGCAGAAAAAAAAATATGGGTTTAGGATTGGCCAAGAACAAAAGTGAATCTTACATACTGGCTGACACATGAATCACTCACAATGAAATTGCTGGACATAGTTATTGAATAATGTAAACTTGAACTTCTGAAAACTTTTCTGTCTGAATAGTGTGAATCTTATCTTTGAGACATTTCCCACCTGCAGAAAAGCCTTTTCCTCTTTAAGAGTAATAGTTTTAATAGCATGAATGATGGAACTATTTTTTTTTTTTTTGCTGCATTCCTTTGCTTATTCATTAAAGGGATATGGAACCAAAACAAATTCATTTGTGATTCAGACAGAGAATACCATTTTAAAAACAGTTTCCAATTTACTTCTATTATCAAATTTGCTTTGTTTCCATTGTATTCTTTGTTGAAGAGATACATGGCATTACAGGAACAAGCCTTTATCATAAGTAAATCCTTTATCTATTGCTCTTGCAAATGGAAAACATTCTTACAAAACTGCTACCATATTGTGCTCCAGATTCGCGCACGCACCTGAACTTACGTAATTGCTTTTCAACAAAAGATACCAAACCAAAGAAAATTTCATAATAGAAGTAAATTAGAAAGTTGTTTAAAATTGCATACTCTATCTGAATCATACAGGGGGGACATGGTTTGATGTCCCTTTAAAGGGGCCACTTTTTTTAACAAATGCATAAAACAAAATTATTTTTTTATTTAAATCCAAATGCACAAGTTTTAAGCATGTACTTCAAGCTACAGCACTGTACAAATTGATATCTAGGACTACAACTCATACAAACCTCTGCAGCCATATCACTACTGAGCATGCCTTCATTTATTTCTTCAGTGGTTTGCTTCTTCTTTCTTTGCTTAAAATATATCTAAATAAGACAAGTGGAAATGTGTATATCTTATCAACCACTGCTAGTTTTTTCACCAAACATAAAAAAGCACTGACAAGACAATGAAATCTATCTGCATGCCAAATTTCATAAAGTATATATAGAAGAGACCACCAAGGTGCAACCAGACTGCAGCATGGGAAAAAACATAATTTATGCTTACCTGATAAATTTATTTCTCTTGTAGTGTATCCAGTCCACGGATCATCCATTACTTGTGGGATATTCTCATTCCCAACAGGAAGTTGCAAGAGGACACCCACAGCAGAGCTGTAATATAGCTCCTCCCCTAACTGTCATAGCCAGTCATTCGACCGAAAACAAGCCGAGAAAGGAGGAACCATAGGGTGTAGTGGTTACTGTAGTTTAAATTTAAAAATGACCTGCCATAAAATGACAGGGCGGGCCGTGGACTGGATACACTACAAGAGAAATAAATTTATCAGGTAAGCATAAATTATGTTTTCTCTTGTTAAGTGTATCCAGTCCACGGATCATCCATTACTTGTGGGATACCAATACCAAAGCTAAAGTACACGGATGAAGAGAGGGACAAGGCAGGAACTTAAATGGAAGGAACCACTGCCTGTAAAACCTTTCTCCCAAATATAGCCTCCGAAGAAGCAAAAGTATCAAATTTGTAAAATTTTGAAAAAGTATGAAGCGAAGACCAAGTCATCGCCTTGCAAATCTGTTCAAAAGAAGTCTAATTTTTAAAGGCCCAAGTGGAAGCCACAGCTCTAGTGGAATGAGCTGTAATCCTTTCAGGAGGCTGCTGTCCAGCAGTCTCATAGGCTAAGCGGATTAAGCTTCTTAGCCAAAAAGAAAAAGAGGTTGCCAAAGCCTTTTGACCTCTCCTCTGTCCAGAGTAGACAACAAACAAAGCAGATGTTTGACGAAAATCTTTAGTAGCTTGTAAGTAAAACTTTAAAGCACAGACCACGTCCAGATTGTGTAACACAAGGATGGAACCACAATCTCTTGATTGATATTCTTGTTAGATACCACCTTAGGTAAGAACCCAGGTTTGGTACGCAGGACTACCTTATCCGTATGAAAAATCAGATAAGGAGAATCACATTGTAAGGCAGATAGCTCAGAGACTCTACGAGCCGAGGAAATAGCTACCAAAAAAAAAAAAAAGAACTTTCCAAGATAAAAGTTTATCTATGGAATGAAGAGGTTCAAACGGAACTCCTTGAAGAACCTTAAGAACCAAGTTTAAGCTCCCTGGTGGAGCAACAGGTTTAAACACAGGCTTGATTCAAACTAAAGCCTGACAAAATGCCTGAACATCTGGAACATCTGCCAGACGCTAGTGCAAAAGAATAGACAGAGCAAAAATCTGTCCCTTTAAGAAACTAGCTGACAATCCTTTTTCCAAACCTTCTTGGAGAAAAGATAAAATCCTAGGAATCCTGACCTTACTCCATGAGTAACCCTTGGATTCACACCAATAAAGATATCTACGCCATACCTTATGGTAAATTTTTCTGGTGACAGGCTTTCGTGCCTGTATTAAGGTATCAATAACTGACTCGGAGAAGCCACGCTTTGATAAAATCAAGCATTCAATCTCCAGGCAGTCAGCCTCAGAGAAATTAGATTTGGATGGTTGAAAGGACCCTGAAGTAGAAGGTCCTGTCTCAGAGGCAGAGACCATGGTGGAAAGGATGACATGTCCACTAGATCTGCATACCAGGTCCTGCGTGGCCACGCAGGTGCTATCAGAATCACCGATGCTCTCTCCTGCTTGATCTTGGCAATCAGTCAAGGGAGCAGAGGAAACGGTGGAAACACAAAAGCCAGGTTGAAAGACCAGGGCGCTGCTAGAGTATCTATCAGTGTCACCTTGGGATCCCTGGACCTGGATCCGTAACACGGAAGCTTGGCATTCTGGCGAGACGCCATGAGATCCAGTTCTGGTTTGCCCCAACAGAGAATCAGTTGTGCAAATACCTCCGGATTGAGTTCCCACTCTCCCGGATGAAAAGTCTGACGACTTAGAAAATCCGCCTCCCAGTGCTCTACACCTGAGATATGGATAGCTGATAGGTGGCAAGAGTGAATCTCTGCCCAGTGAATTATTTTTGAAACTTCTAACATCTCTATGGAACTTCTTGTTCCCCCTCGATGGTTGATGTAAGCTACAGTCGTGATGTTGACCGACTGAAATCTGATGTACCTCAGAGTTGCTAACTGAGGCCAAACCTGAAGAGCCTTGAATATCGCTCTTAGTTCCAGAATATTTATTGGAAGGAGAGACTCCTCCTGAGTCCACGATCCCTGAGCCTTCAGGGAGTTCCAGACTGCACCCCAACCTAGAAGGCTGGCATTTGTTGTTACAATAGTCCAATCTGGCCTGCGAAGGTCATACCTTTGGACAGATGGACCCGAGATAGCCACCAGGGAAGAGGATCCCTGGTCTCTTGGTCCAGATTCAGTTGAGGGGCCAAATCTGTGTAATCCCCGCTCCACTGACTGAGCCTGCATAGTTGCGGCGGTCTGAGATGTAAGCGTGCAAACGGCACTATGTCCATTGCCGCTACCATTAAGACGATTACTTCCATACACTGAGCCACCAAAGGGCGCGGAATGGAATGAAGAACCCGACAGGAATTTAGAAGCTTTGATAACCTGGACTCCGTCAAGGTAAATTTTCATTTCTACAGAATCTATCATAGTCCCTAGAAAGGAAACTCTTGTGAGTGGGGATAGAGAACACTTTTCCTCGTTCACTTTCCACCCATGCGATCTCAGAAATGCCAGTACTACGTTCGTATGAGACTTGGCAATTTGGAAGTTTGACGCCTGTATCAGGATGTCGTCTAAATAAGGGGCTACTGCTATGCCCCGCGGCCTTAGGACCGCCAAAAGCGACCCTAGAACCTTTGTAAAGATTCTTGGGGCTGTAGCTAATCCAAAGGGAAGAGCTACAACTGGTAATGCCTGTCTTGAAAGGCAAACCTGAGAAACCGATGATGATCTTTGTGTATCGGAAAGTGAAGATAAGCATCCTTTAGATCCACTGTAGTCATATATTGACCCTCCTGGATCAGTGGTAGGATGGTACGAATAGTTTCCATCTTGGATGGAACTTTGAGGAATTTGTTTAAGATCTTTAGATCCAAAATCGGTGTGAAGGTTCCCTCTTTTTTGGGAACCACAAACAGATTTGAGTAAAAACCCAGTTCCTGTTCCTCCTTTGGAACTGGATGGATCACTCCCATAACTAGGAGGTCTCGTACACATTGTAAGAATGCCTCACTCTTTATCTGGTTTGCAGATAATTGTGAAAGGTGAAATCTCCCTTTTGGGGGGGAAGCTTTGAAGTCCAGAAGATATCCCTGGGATATAATTTCCAACGCCCAGGGATCCTGAACATCTCTTGCCCACGCCTGGGCGAAGAGTGAAAGTCTGCCCCCTACTAGATCCGTTACCGGATAGGGGGGTCGTTCCTTCATGCTGTCTTAGAGGCAGCAGCAGGCTTTTTGACCTGCTTACCTTTTTTCCAGGTCTGGTTTGGTCTCCAGATCGTCTTGGATTGAGCAAAAGTTCCCTCTTGTTTATTATTAGAGGAAGTTGATGCCGCACCTGCCTTGAAGTTTCGAAAGGCACGAAAATTAGACTGTTTGGCCCTAGATTTGGAACTGTCCTGAGGAAGGGCACAACCTTTTCCTCCCGTGATATCAGCAATAATCTCCTTCAAACCAGGCCCGAATAGGGTCTGCCCCTTGAAGGGAATGTTAAGTAGCTTAGATTTTAAAGTCACGTCAGCTGACCATGATTTAAGCCATAGCCCTCTGCGCGCCTGTATAGCAAAACCAGAATTCTTAGCCGTTAGTTTATTCTAATGAACAATGGCATCAGAAATAAAATAATTGGCTAGCTTAAGTGCTCTAAGTTTGCCAAGTATGTCATCCAATGGAGTCTCTACCTGTAAAGCCTCTTCCAGAGACTCAAACCAGTACACCACAGCAGCAGTGACAGGGGCAATGCATGCAATGGGCTGTAGGATAAAACCTTGTTGAATAAATATTTTCTTAAGGTAACCTTCTAATTTTTTATCCATTGGCTCTAAAAAAGCACAACTGTCCTCGACAGGGATAGTAGTACGCTTTGCTATAGTAGAAACTGCTCCCTCCACCTTAGGGACTGTCTGCCATAAGTCCTGTGTGGTGGCGTCTATTGGAAAACATTTTTCTAAAAATAGGAGGGGAAGAGAACGGCACACCTGGTCTATCCCATTCCTTATTAATAATTTCTGTAAACCTTTTAGGTATTGGAAAAACATCAGTACACACCGGCACTGCAAAGCATTTATCCAGTCTACAAAATTTCTCTGGCACTGCAATGGTATCACAGTCATTCAGAGCAGCTAAAACCTCCCTAAGTAACACGCGGAGGTGTTCAAGCTTAAATTTAAATGTAGAAATATTAGAATCAGGTATCTTTCCTGAGTCATTAACATCACCCACTGACTGAAGCTCTCCCTCCTCAGCTTCTGCATATTGTGAGGCAGTATCAGACATGGTTCTTAAAAGCATCAGTATGCTCTGCATTTTGTCTCACCACAGAGCTATCTCGCTAACCTCTAAGTTCAGGTAGTCTGGCTAATACCGCTGACAGTGTATTATCCATGACTGCCGCCATGTCTTGTAAAGTAAACGCTATGGGCGCCCTAGATGTACTTGGCGCCATTTGAGCGTGAGTCCCTTGGGTGGGAGTCAAAGGGTCTGACACGTGGGGAGAGTTAGTCGGCATAACTTTCCCCTCGTCAGATTCCTCTGGTGATAATTTTTTTTAAAAACAGAATATGATCTTTATTGCATAAAATGAAATCAGTACATTTGGTACACATTCTAAGAGGGGGTTCCACCATGGCTTTTAAACATAATGAACAAGGAGTTTCTTCTATGTCAGACATGTTTATACAGACTAGCAATGAGACTAGCAAGCTTGGAAAACACTTTAAATCAAGTTAACAAGCAAATATAAAAAACGGTACTGTGCCTTTAAGAGAAACAAATGTTGTCAGAATTTGAAAAACAGTGAAAAAATGCAGTAAATCAAACGAATTTAAGCCAGTCATGTGGAAAAAACTAGGCCCCAATAAAGTTTTATCACCAATGCATATATAAAAACGATTAAACATGCCAGCAAACGTTTATATTGCAATATCATAAGGGTATTACCCCTGGGAGTAAGCATGATACCAGTCGTTATTAAATCACTGTATTCAGGCTTAACTTACATTAATCCGGTATCAGCAGCATTTTCTAGTGTTTTCCATCTCTAGAAAAAATTATAACTGCACATACCTGATAGCAGAATAAACTGCACGCCATTCTCTCGCTGAAGTTACCTCATCTGTGTAATCCCCTCAGACATATGTGAGAATAGCAATGGATCTTAGTTACAACCTGCTAAGATCATAGAAACCTCAGGCAGATTCTTCTTCTATTTACTGCCTGAGATAAAATAGCACAACTCCGGTACTATTTAAAAATAACAAACTTTTGATTGAAGAAAATAAACTAACTATATTTAACCACTCTCTCATACAACATCCTAGCTTGTTGAGAGTTGCAAGAGAATGACTGGCTATGACAGTTAGGGGAGGAGCTATATTACAGCTCTGCTGTGGGTGTCCTCTTGCAACTTCCTGTTGGGAATGAGAATATCCCACAAGTAATGGATGATCCGTGGACTGGATACACTTAACAAGAGAAAAAGAGTGCACTGTGACTTTTTTGTGGAGACAAGAACATGAAACTGTAAGTTATATGGAGTGTTTTTATTTAATCTAGTAAAATTGTATCTGTGCTACTTTATATTGTACCTCTAATGCATAGCTCAGGAGGGCTTCTTAATGGCTAGTGAGCTGAAGGGTGATTCCCTAGAGAGGTACTTAACAGGGAGGTCCTCTGACGTTTCCACATGTGGAGAATTACATAGAAAATAGTGCATAGGGCAGATGCCTGTAGAGTGGGGAGTATGAAAGTTTAGGGCTTTGGAGATTATTTGCGGAGGATCATCCTTTGATATAGGGGTTATTTGCTAAAGGTTGTCTTGTGGCTTTGGGGGATATTTACCTTGTCTGGTCCGGCAGTTTAGGACGTTATTTGTGGTGGAGATACAGGAGTGCATACCGCTTGCCTTTTGAGTTTAAATATGGTCTCTGGCCTCTTATTTGGGAACGATATTTTCTGTTTAATGTCCTATATAGTCTGTCTAGAGTTGAACATTTCTTCTACAATAAACTTGCCTTACGAAATATAGAGAGATACAGAGACTGAGACAGAGAGATTACATTTTAGTTTAATAATTGTAAATACATTTTATAAGCAGGACAATGTACACTAAAAGCATAACTTGCTTAGTCAACAGAAAACTAGTATGACCTGTCGTAATTCAGAGTTGCGTGTGAACAGGAAGTTTTCAGACCGTTACATCATAGTCAATCTCCTGATAGAAACTAGCAAAAACAGAATGAAAATGTGTCATGTGAATGAAACAATTCATTTTAACCACAGTACAGTTATACAATAAACTGAATGATTTCCAAATAATAAAATAATGCCCTGTTTTATGTTTTTTAAATACAATGTTTTTAATTTCAAACAGTTAAGTACAGTATATACAGAAATATGTTTTATGGAATGTCATATTGAGAAAACTTTACCATTTCAATTTAAACAAATAATTAATTAAAGACGAAAAAATAACATTAACAAGATTATATGTCTCCTAAAAATAATAAAATAACCAAAATGTATAAGTGAAATGATATGAAATAAAATAATATTAAAAGAAAAAAATGTTGTTCGTTATATTTCTATGGATACAAAATGGAAACTATTCAAATAATAATTCTGTTAGTGTTAAAGGGACATGAAATCCATTTTTCTCTTTCATTATTCAGGTAGATCATATGATTTTAAATAACTTTTCACTTTACTTATATTGTCTAATTTGTTTTGTTCTCTTAGTGTCCTTTGTTGAAAAGGATACCTAGGTAGGCCCAGGAACTGTTGTGGCTGCACATATTTGTCTCATGTTATTGGCTCATCTGATGTGTTTATCTAGTTCCCAGTAGTGCATTGCTGCTTCTTTAACAAAGGATACCAAGAGAATAAAGTAAATTAGAAAATAGAAGTACGCTCTATCTCAGTGTTTTTCAAAGTGTGAGGCGGCCTCCCCAGGAGATCACAAAAGAAAAGTTTTTGGTTTCATGTCCCTTTAATAAAGAAATACAGGTTTGTAAACATGAACTACTGTAGACCTGCAATAATTCAGATTGATAGCAAAATAAACCAAGGTGTCATGGAAGGCATAAGATTAAAAAATTGTTTTTATTTGTTATAAACTTTTTTATTGGTTTTATACAGATAAAAAATTATTATACAGAACTGGATGTCATCCATATGAAATATTGCACAGCATGTATTACTAATGAGTAAAAGCACTTTATAATTTTATAACGCATCTTATCTTTTAATAAACAGAACACCGGGCCAGGTTTATAATAAGGCAGAGTAGGCATGTGCTACAGGCACCCTCTATAGAGGGGCACCTGTCTCTCTGCTCCATAGCTGCCTTTCCTGCAAGGATTCACAGCTCTGCCCTCACTCCCCACAGAGATTATTAGCAGATTTACCCTAAAGAAAGATGGCTGCTCAGTAACTGTCTCACACTAAATGCACAAATCATAAAAAGGCATAAGATTAAGAAACAATAATTGTTTTTATGTGTTATACATTTTTTTACTGGTTTTATACAGATAAACAAAATAATTATACAAAACTGAATGTCATCTGTATGAAATATTGCACAGCATGTAATATTAATGTGTGAAAGCACTTTATAATTTTATAAGGCATCTTTACTTTCAGCAAACAGCACACACCCAGGGCCAGGTTTATAATTAGGCAGAGTAGGCATGTGCCTACAGGCACCCTCCATAGAGGGGCACCTATCTCTCTGCTCCATAGTTGCCTGCCTGCCTTCCCTGCAAGGATTCACAGCTCTGCCCTCACTTCCTATAGAGATTAATAGCAGATTTGCCCTAAAGAAAGATGGCCGCACAGTAAATATTTCTCAATGAATACACAGGAAGAGCTCTCTAATCACTATGGCAAGCAGTGTGCTCGTGCAGCAGAGGCCTGAGCTAATGCAGCTGAAGTCTGTGGACATCTCCCAGAAATACTAGAAGGTATCAGCAGGCCTTCTCTTTGAGTCTGGCTAGGGGGGCACCGCCCCTGGGCCCTGCGCCTAGTTTTGCCACCTTGACCATGTTTTCATGGACACTTATGAGTTACACATGCTGCAGGGTGTGCAGGGAGGAACATGAATAGTGTTGTCCAGGGTCAACATTTGTTTGCTGTCCAGGTTTGCAGTTCATATTTCCCTCTGCACACCCTGCAGCATGTGTAACTCATAAGTGTCCAGGAAAACATGGCTGAGGTGGCAACCCTACCCCCCACCACGATCACAGAGAAAAGTTTTCATCCCCTCATACTCTGCAGGTGGCATTGCATGTCAGCGGTGGGGCTTTCTTTAGGAGCAGTCAGAGCCCTTGGCCAATGGGAAGAGAGGCATCCTAAGTAACTTGCAATACCTGTACGTGCCAGGGGTCCTAGGACAGATGAGATGCGCACACTGCCTGGGAGCAAGGCCAATCCTTCATACCGTGGGAGAAGATCAGTGTAATATTCATGATATTTGTAATAATTGCATCCTAGTGAGATATTTGAGCTTAAAAAAAACACAGTGACAAAATTGTACACCCCTATACTAGAGTAAGAACAAAAAAACAAGTACTTTGGATCTTCAACTTATAACATGATTCATGCATCTAATTAATCTGCAAAAAACTAAATAACGTACCAGAAAACTATGCTTATAACATTGTACAAATAATCAGGCCCTCATGCCACTGTGTATAATATACTATGAAGTTCAGATCTAAGATAAGGAGCCATGCGGCAAATAAGTTAGCAGAAATATATCTGTTTTGACACCCATGGCAGTTGCTATAGGGGCACTTTAAAGATTACTGGCCAGATTACGAGTGAAGCGCAAAATTGCGATTTACGCAAGCACAATATTTACCCACCACTCGTAATACCAGAACACGCAATTGTGCGCTGGAATTAGAAGTGAGCCGCAATGAACGCTTCCATAGGCTCCAGTGGGAGCCTTGTTCTGATGCCATCATACACATCAAAGAACCTATACAGCGAAGGGGGTAAGTCCCACAGTGATGGGCAGCAAATTTAAAATATATATGTATAATACGTACTCGATCGGGTTGAATTGTGGCGATTCCTGTCCACCTGCTCAGACGGACAGGGTTATGGAGCATCGGTCTTTAGACCGCTGCTTCATCACTGCTGTTTCTGGCGAGTCTGAAGACTCGCCAGAAACATGGGCCCACAAGCTCCATACGGAGCTTGATAAATGGGCCTCATTGTTATTACATCAAAACAGTTAAACAGTATCATGTATAAGGTTCATTAGACATGTATGTCTCTAATATATGTGGCCCATTCAAATTTCTCACTCGTTCTTCTCTAGGGCTTTAGTGTTCTAGAAATTTCCCTTTGTCTAGCTTCGGTGAACATTATCCATGGTTACTAAATATTAATAAAGTAGTCTTTAGTGGATAGTAGGTCAGCTGCAGAGCTGCTCAATTGATATATGTAGTCTATCCTTTGTTCTATGGTTTTGAAGCTAGGGGGCTCTGTTTTCCAGCACTTGGCGTACAAAGTCTTGTTGCCGTACAGATTAAAGCTATTAATTTGTTTTGTAGGATGGGAAGTTCTGGAATTGGGAAGTGTAAAAGTGCATGTTCGGGATTTATAGTAACTTCTTTTTCCAGTATGGTACTAATTAATTTAGTTGTTTCTACCCAGATGTGTATTTCGGTGCAGTACCACCAAGTGTGAATGTATGTTCCCTGTTCCCCAGAATTTCTAAAGCATAGGTTATTTGAGGCGTTTCCCGATTTGTGTATTCTGGTTGGGTGTAAATACCATTGAAAAGCATTTTTTATATAATTTTCTTGGAGGTTAGTGATACATGTAAATTTTGTGCCATGTTTCAAGTTTTTAATCCATTTTTGTAGGGGCCACTCTTTCCCTAGTTCGCCTTTTCGTCTAGTGTTTGTAAGGCATAATGTTTCCAAAAGCGTTGTAGTGGTTGTGATGGTTAGTTTAGGGACTAATATTTCCAGTACTCTGGATCTTAGTTGGAGGTAATGAAACCACGTGTGTGTGTCTAAAAGGTCTATTTCATTGTATTGTTGTATGGTCATAAATTTATTATTGATTAGGGTGTCAGTGATTCTATATAGTCCCTTATTTTTCCATTTCTCCTGTACTGTTCTGTCAAATGAAGATTTATGGACTATTAATGGTTGGATTATAGATTTGGGGTCATATAGTGAGTATTTAGTTGTAGTCTTGTCCCAAATATATAATGTATGAGAGATAGCTACATAGTTCTTCTCCTGAAGGGGTCTACTACGTCTGGGCGATGTTGTCTGTTTGTATAATGTTTGCTTCCAGGTGTACCCATTAAATGTCACTATTGATGTCATACCAATGTGCTGTCTGGGCCATTCTAGCAGCGTAATATTATGATGTCAGACTGAGGACTCCCATTCCTTTTCCACATTTATGTCTGGTTAGAATATGTTTGCTGATTCTTGCTTTTTTATTGTTCCAAATGAAGTGTGGTATATCTTTCTGTAGTTTATTTAAGTCTTGTATAGGAATTACAATGATCTAAAGCGGAATAAATTTTTTGGAAGGATAGTCATTTTGATTACTACTTGTCTTCCTAAGAATGAGATTTTATGTTTATCCCACTTAGTCATTAGTTACCTTAATTGTGCAAATAGTGGTTTATAGTTATATTGATACAGAGTGTGGATATCCAGGGATAGATTTATGCCTAGGTATTTAATGGTATCTTTTGCCCATCGAAAGGAGAAGTTTATTTCTAGCATTTTTTTGTGGCGGGTGGTAAATTTGTACAGATTGCTTCACATTTATCTTCATTCATTTTATATCCTGAAAGGATGCTAAATTGTTGTAAAATTTGGTACAGAGGCGGTAAGGAAAGTAGTGGTTTAGTTAATGAAAGGATGACGTCGTCTGCAAATAGGGCTACCTTATAGGATTTTTCAGCTATTTGAATTACTGAGATGTCAGGGTTATCTCTAATTTTAATGGCAATGGGTTTAATACAAAGTGCAAATAGGAGTGGTGAAAGGGGGCATCCCTGCCTTGTGCCATTTCTAATAGTTATATTTTTTGATTGATAACCTGCTAATCTGATGTATGCTGCCAGCGAGGAATATAGTGAATAAAGGACCTTGTGAAAGGAACCAGTAATTCCCATCTTATTGAGGATTGCATGCATATATTCCCAATTCACTCTGTCGAATGCCTTCTCTGCATCCAACGATAGGAAGAGAGAAGGCACTTTATTGACCGAGGTGAAATTAATTAGGTCTATTAGTTTCCTGATGTTAGCTGGGGCTTCTCTAGTCTTAACCAAGCCTACTTGATCTGAGTGGATGAGCTTGATGAGGGGAGAACTCATTCTATTTCCTAGTATCTTCATAAATAATTTAATGTTTTGGTTAATATGGGCATATGGGCCTATAGCTTTGACAAAATTGTTTGTTCTTTCCTGGTTTTGGTATAACTGATATCCTCATCAGCAGCATGTCTTGGCGTATGATGGTGCCTTGCATGAAGGCATTAAATATCTTTACTAGCTGTGGTATCAGCACATCAGTGAATGTTTTATATAATGAACCTGAATAACGTGTCAGGTCCTGGGGCATTGTTTGTTTTAAGATATTTTATTGCTATTAGGACCTCTTGTACTGTGATTGGGGTGTTTAACTGCTTTGCTTCAGTTGTGGATATTGTTGGTAGTGTCTTATTTGTGTTTGTTTGTTGTGTCAGGAGGTTATATAGGTTTTGATAGAATGTAGCAAAGGTGTTTGCTATTTCGAGAGGGTCATTTGTTGGTTCGCCAGTTTTTTCTAGGATTTGAGGTACCGACTTTGTTCTTGTTATGTCTTTTAATTTGTTTGCTAACATTTTGTCCAGTTTATTGGCGTGGACAAAGTAATTGGTGTCTAGGAGTTTAATAGATCTAGTTACTTCTTCTTTTAACAGTTTGTCCAATTCCTCGTTTTTTTGTTTTAGGTGTTTAGCTAAATTTCGTCGTGGATGGGTAATTAATTGTGCTTTTATATTAGTGATGTCTTTTTAAAGTGTTCCTATTCTTTGGTTCCTGACTTTTAGTTGCTTATTGGATTCTGTAATTAATAGACCTCTAACATAAGCTTTAAGAGCTCCCCATGTGTAAATGCGGTTAGTAGTTGATCCCTCATTCATCTGTATAAATTCTTTGATATCGTTTTTTTTTTTTTTTTATTGACTCTAGGGCCAGGCCATTGACTTTAATGAATATTTGTATAAAATTGTAATTGGCACTTGAATATCACACACCTCACTGTAATTGTATAAACTATTTATACTATTATGCAATTAATAACAGGAAACTATATCTATGGTATTAAAAACATAATATGAAAATTGTTTCAAGGCACATAAAACCCACATTTATTTATGATTCAGCAGAGCATAAATTTAAATTTTATTTTTTTCCAATTTACTATTATCAAATGTACTTTGTACTCTGGGCATTCTTTGTTGAAAAGCATACTTAGGTAGGTAGTGTGCATGTGTCTGGAGCACGATATTGCAGCAAATTATGCTGCCATCTAGTGCCCTTACAAATGTATAACATTGTTCAAAGTATTCTTGCAAAGCTGTTACCATACAATGCTTAGGGCATAAGCATGATCCTAAGCCTACCTACCTGATTTTTAGGATACCAAGAGAAAGTACATTTGAAAACAGAAGTTGGAAATTGTTTTTTTTAAATGCTTTATTGAAAAACGTATAAACAATACAAACATAAGAATGTGCAAAAATGGTACATGTGCGTCAGTTTTTTGTTTTGTTTTGGTAATTCTATAATTACAAGGGAACAACAGAGAAAGTTTAATTGACATACGGAGAGAAAAGTAATTCCCTTTTTTTTTTTTATAAATAAGATACCCTTTATGGGTCAACAACGGTGAGAATAGTTATTGGTTAAATAAGAGAAGGTGTCTAATTAGGTATTTAACTGTATAATGTATGGTCTGATTGCGTGGTTCCTGCAGGTAGAAAAGAGAAGAGTTGTTAGGTCGTGGAGATGGGTGGAGAGTCGGTTGGGGCTGAAAGGTCTATTGTCGATTACAGGCAATGGAGTGTAAAGGTAGGTATGTGGAGAAAAGGTATTGTAGGGTTCCTTATGTTGTGTGTGGGGGTTGTGTGTGGTTAAGGTATTCTTCCCTTAGGAAGCAAATGGAGTGGTAGTCGTCTGTCTGTTTATTACGGTTGTAGTGGTGTTTTTCTAGTTTGAGTGACTGAGAGGTCGCTTCTTTCCAAACTGAAACTGATGGGAGGCTATGGTTTTTCCAGTTTTTTGGTATCAACCGTTTTGCTGAGTTTGTCATAATAGTTAGTAATGCCAGTCTTAGTTTACATTTTATTTTAGTGAACTTGTTAAAAAGGAAAAACCAGATGTTTAGTTCAAGATTTGTTGATAAAAAAATTTCAAATTCTACTTTGATTGATTCCCAGTACGCTTGGGCGACAGGACATGTCCACCATATGTGCGTTGGGGTGCCTATGTCGTTGCAGCCCCTCCAACAGTTCGGTGAGAGCTCGGGGAGAATGGCGTGTAGTCGGTATGGGGTATAATACCATCTGTACAGAAGTTTGACGTTCATCTCCATTATATAAATGGAGGATGAAGATTTTGTCATATAGGAAACAATCTTCAGCCAATCTTTATGGGTTTGAGTGGAGCCGATCTCTTTTTCCCATTTTTGAATGTAAGAAGGGAGGGAGAGATGATACGTTTGCATGAGTAGTCGATGTGTGAATGAAAGGAAGCCTCTGCTCAATGTTTCGTTAATGCAGCTGCTTTCAAAGCTAGTTAAAGGGCGTGTGAGTTGGGTTCTCTTGGGATGTTTAGTAATGAAGTCTGAAAGCTGTCGGTGTTGGAACCAGTTTAATTGTATGGTCCCTAGGGTTGATATGATTTTGGGTAGAGTCTTGGGTTTCCCGTTTATGAGTATTGTGTGGCAAGGGAAACACCTGGATATATGGGGGGTTTGAGTTGCTTGTGGGAGAAGTTTAACAGGGAGGTCGGGATTGTCGCAGAGGGGAGTTAGTGGAGAGGGTATTGTTGATACGTGGTTATGTCGTTTAATGTGCAAGTCCCACATCTTGAATGTCTCTTTGGTTATAGTTGGGAGGTGTATTGGCAGGTTTCGTTTATTGGGTGGTAGCCAGCATTTGCTGCTCAGGTGGGTGGTGGAGGATAGTAAGTGCTCAAGGAGCACCCATTCTTTATGTGCCGAGTGTCTGCTCCAGTGGATAATTCGGGAGTAGAAGGAGGCTAGCCTGTATTGCATTAAGTTTGGGATCCCTAGGCCGCCTAGCTCTTTGGGGCAGTGGCTATTCAAGGTCTCTTATGTTGCCAGATGTAGGAGATAATAGATTTTTGAAGTTTATGAATTAGGGGATTTGGGGTGGGTATTGGTAGGGTTTGGAAGAGGTATAATAACTTGGGAAGGAGGGTCATTTTCACTGAATTAATCCTGCCCAGCCAAGAGATAGGCTTGTTGCTCCAAGATCTAAGTAAAGCATTTGTTGTGTTAAAAATGGCTTTGAAATTTAAGTCGAGTATGACCTGTAAGTGCGGGGATATGTGGACACCTAGATACTTGATGGATTGGCGTTGGGGGCGAAAATGGGCTAATGATTGTATTGCATCTAGGTCGGCCGCGTGTAGCCCTATGGGCAGTAGTTCTGATTTTGTGATGTTGATTTTGAAGTTAGAGAAGGCGCCGTAGGTGTGAAGGGTTTGCATGAGGGGTGGGAGTGACAATTCAGGTTGTGTGATGGTAAGAAAGAGATCGTCAGCGTACAGAGTGACTTTGTATTCTTGTTGGGCTATTTTGATTCCATGTATAGCCTCATTGTGCCTGATGTAGGAGGCAAGGACTTCCATGGCGAGGACAAACAAAATAGGGGAAAGAGGGCATCCCTGTCGTGTACCGTTTGTGATGTCGAATGGTTGGGAGAGTGTATCGTTTAGTTTGATTTTTGCCTGGGGGTGGTTGTAGAGGGAGAATATTTTTCCTATGAACGATGGTTCGAAACCAAAGTGTCATCCGTAAAAAAAGCCAATCCAGCCTATCAAAGGCTTTCTCCGCATCCATAGAAATGAATGCGGAGGGTATGCCATTGGTGGCAGCGTATTCCATTAGAAGAAGGATTTTGGTGGTGTTGTCTTTGGTTTCTCTAAGGGGGGTGAATCCAGCTTGGTTAATGTGTACGATTGGCGGCAGTATATTATTAATACGGGTGGCAAGTATTTTGGCGTATAACTTGATATCTGTGTTTAAAAGGGATATTGGGCGGAAATTGGCAGGTGTGGTGGGGGGTTTGCCTGGTTTCGGTAATACTGCAACTTGTGCTTCTAGCATTGATTGGGGAAAGGGTTGATTTCTGATACCTCGTTAAAAAGCTGAGTGAGATGGGGTAGGAGTAGGGAGGAGAAAGTGTGATAATATTTCCCTATGAAGCCGTCTGGGCCGGGGCTCTTCCCGTTGTCAAGTGATTTAATAGCCACAAGCATTTCGGACTGGCAAATGGGGCTGTTAAGATGTCGAGTTTGCTCAGGTGTTATTTTGGGTAGCTGTGCTTGCGCCAGATAAGAGAGTAGTTCCGGGGAGGGCCCACCTGGTGTGGAATTTTTGTTGATGTTATAGAGTTTTGAATAATAGTCGTGGAAAGATTGTAAGATGTCTGTAGTGGTAGTGAGAGTAGCGGGGGGGTGGGGGCGCTTAATTTCGTTTATGTATGCTTTTAGTCTCTTTTTTTTTAAGGCCCTGGCTAGGAGTTTGCCTGATCTATTGCTCTCATGGAAGAACATGCTGTTGGTTTTCATCCTAAGTGCCTGGTACTCAATTTGAAGAAAGTTATCTAGAGCTTGTCTGGCATCTTGTAGGCTAGCTGTTATTAGCGGATCAGTTGGGGACAATTTATGGGCTAAATCTAGGCGGGCAAACGTGTCTGAGAGGTCTTTATATAATTGTCTCTGCGATCTCTGGTATTGAGTTTTTAGTTTAATTAACTCCCCTCTGATCACGCACTTATGCGCTTCCCAGATCGTGTATTTATTGACTACCGAGAGTGTATTTAAGTGGAAGTATTCCTGTATGGTAGAGCTAATCTTTGTTATGATGGTTGGGTCATTTAGTAAGTTATTATCTAGTTTCCATATGTATGGTGTCACGGGTGTATCTGGCCAAGAGATTTTGAGTTTTACTGCAGAGTGGTCGGACCATGATGTGGGGGAGATGTTGCATCTTTTGACCAAGGTTAAGGATGCTTGGTTGGAAAAAATATAATCTAAGCGACTATGCGTCTTGTTGGGATGTGAAAAGAAAGTATAATCCCTAGTGTCTGGGTGGATGAAGCGCCAGGTGTCATGTAGGTTAAGGTTTCGTAGTCCTACCCAAAGCGTGTTTGTGATTTTTTTGGAGATAGCAACACTGGGGTTAGAGCTATCTTTCATGGGTTGCAATGGTACATTGAAGTCGCCAGTGAAAAATGTGGGGCCCTTTGCGATGTCGACTATTCTATTAAGTGTATATTTGAAGAAGGGGGTTTGATTGGTGTTTGGGGCGTAAATATTTATTAATGTGATTGGTCTGCCAAAAAGCAGTCCCACTAGGGTGAGGAACCTGCCATCTGAGTCTTTCGCTGCATGTAACAGGGTGAACGGGAGCGATTTGTGAATTAAAATGCTGACCCCACTGCTCTTAGAAGTATTAGAACTGTGGTAATGTGTGGTGTAGATCTTACCAAAGTACTTGGGTTCCCTATTGCGTCTGAAGTGGGTCTCTTGTAAAAACAAGATATCGGCCTGTCTTTTGGAGGGATCAAGTAAAGCTTTTGATCTTTTGTGTGGAGAATTCAGTCCCTTCGCATTTTGTGTAAGGAGGGTTAGTGTTCTTGTCTGGTCAATGGTGTCTTTGGACGTCATGATGTAGTAATGGTTGATGATTTGACAAGATGAAGCAGTATAGTAAATGTGGACCTATTATGGTAGAGTAGGGTCTGCTTAGAAGATAGAATACCTGCAGGAGAAAAAAAAGGTGTATAGAATGTACAACAATGTGAACAATAAATCGTGGTGAACATTATAACATTGATGATTGTAACAAATATGAACTGAGCTATGAAGAACAACAAACAAATGGTGAAAAAGTCTCTCATCCTATTGTAGGGCATAACTGAGAGCGGTGCGGGGGTAATACCGCAAAGAGCCCTAATAGTTCTTTTTTGCTTGGAGTTAATTTGACAAACATCCTGGCTAGGGGTAGGTAATGGGAAGGGAGGGAAAGAAGGGGGGGAGGGGGTGGGGGGCAGTGGGGGAAGGGTGCTGGGAGGGGGTAAGAAGGTAAGTGGGAGGGAACAGAGGGTATAGCATTCAATTCTATTCGCCCAAATTATAAAAAGAAAACATTACCCAAAGTTCAAAGTGATGTGCAACGTCTCTGAGGGTTGGAATATAAGTAGTTCGTCCTTAAGGCGACTGGCTGCAGGAGGATGTGGGGCTAGAGGGGGGTTGGCTTCTAGTTGCCGTACTCGGTGGCTTGGTTTTTTTGTGAATGGCAGTGTGCCAGGACTCTGCAGGATTGCTCGGTCTCTTGGGGTTTTGGGGTGTCTTCTGTCCCTGAGGGGGTGCTTCTGTAGGGGGATCCAGTCCAAGTGATGAGCAGAATGATTGAATGTCCTCTGGAGATTTGCAGACTATGCAGGTGTTGTTGCTGATGGTCCAGACGTTTGTAGGGAAGCCCCATCTGTATGGGATCTTTTTGTTTCTGAGTAGGGTTGTAAGGGGTGAGAATTCTTTCCTGCGCTGCAGGGTCCGGGTTGACAAATCTTGAAAAAATTGTAGTACATTGCCCCTGAAACGTATGGGTTGATTTTTGCGAGATTGGTTCAAGAGCATTTCTTTTTCTTGAAATACTTTAAAGCGTATCACAATGTCTCTAGGTGGGGCTGAGTCGGGCGGCTTTGGCCGCAGTGTCCTGTGTGCCCTGACCCATTGGATATCATCTGGAAAGGATGAGTCTTTTAAATGTCGAAATAGGTCTTGGAGATAAACTGGAAAGTCTTTAGGTAGAATTGATTCAGGCACCCCCCTGATGCGCATGTTTTTGCGCCTGCTGCGGTTCTCTAAATCATCTAATTTTTCTTGAAGTGAGAGGATAGTTTCATGTTGGGAAGCGAGTTGCTCATTTAGTTGATGAACATCTTCTTTGATAGTGTCCTGATTACTCTCCAGGGTTTCAACCTGAAAACCTAATGTGTGAATGTCCTGCTTCATTTCTGCAAGTTCCTCTCTTATGCGGGATCGTACTATGTCCGCAATATCTTGCTTTGATGGTAAATTTTTGAGGAAGGTGGGTGAGAGTGGACAGTTCTCTGGCTGGGTGTTGCTTGCTTGCAGTTCTTGTGAGTGTGCAGGGGGGGATTTTTCCCTGGGCCTACGGCTAGTAGGAGAGATTGGGTCAGGGCATTGTAGGAAAGAAGACATAGTGAGGGATTTGCCTGTTGCAGGTTTGATCAATTTGTCTTGTTTTGTGTTGCGCTTTGACGTCATTTTGGATAGTATGTGGGTCAGGTAGGTGGCTGGGTGATAAACAAGGAGGGAAAAGAAGAAAGTGGGGTGACCTTGCGCTGTATGGTGTCACCTTATGGAGGATGATTGGCAGATGGTTGGTTAAGGCTGCAGGTGGAACAAGGCAGCGTGTATATGAGGAGCTGGTTCCTGGAGAATTGAAAGAGGGTAGTGTCTTTATTTTGTTGTATTCTCCCTTATTCTTTTGGTTTTTCTTTTTTGTGTCTTTGTATTCCTGCCTTATTTTCCCCCCTTTTGATTTGTGCTTATTTTGCTCTGTCAAGGGTTAATAACCCATATGTGGGGGCCTCCTATGAGGGTAGTTTAGGTTTATAAGGTGCAGTCCTTGGTAGGCTTAGACAATAGTTAAGAGTGGGTAGTAAGGCTTGCTGTTTTCTGCCTTGTCTTTAATGATAGGCCCAAACCCCAGATAAGGTTGCCCCTTGGTATGAGAGTTAATGAAGGCTGATGGAGGGGATACAGGGGCCTGCTCGGCAATACTGCTGTGTTGTGGGCAGAGGCTATGTAGTTGCTGGCTTACCCGGGTCCGTTTCGAGTGCCGTGGTAGGCCCAATCCCCGGCCTAAAGTTGCGGCCGCTATCCGGTTCTCTGTGCGGCCTGGTGGGAGATCAATCCGGAAGGTAGATTAGGCTGTAGGGAGGGGATCCGCTGTGTTGATGCCTCTGTAGGGGCTCCGTGACAGGCGGTAAGGCCCCAGGAAAGGTGGGTGGTGGGTCTGGTGCGAGATGCGGCCTGCGGCGGCCGTGTGGATGCTGAGGTCTGGGCGCTCTGGGGCGTCACAAGTTTGCCCCGCTGCCCTCTCTAGGGCTTAGATGTTTAAATGCCAGTGCCTATGAAGGCTATTCTGAGGTGGATGGCCAGGATATTTGTGTGATTGAGGGCTGTTTGCGGCGGAGCTCCGGAGTTAAGCTGCACTCATGTCAGCTGCCGGCTCCGCCCCCTTGATATCGGTTTTTAATTTTTCCAATACTAAGACATCTTTGAGGTGGTTGGGGTTTAGTACCCATGATCGAGATCTCTTGGGATTTATAATCCTTTTAATATTAATTGCTACCATAGCGTGGTCTGACCACGTGCAAATTAGAATTTGAGCTTTTGTTCTTACTAGTGGGATTAGAATTTGGCTCAGCAATACATAATCAATTCTTGAAAATAAGTTGTGTACGTGTGAGTGGTATGTATAATCTCTATTTGTTTGGTTTAAAGTTCTCTACCCATCTATTAGATTGTGATCTGTGAGGAAGTCCTTTAGTAGACTGTAGGTTGGGCCTTGCCTTTTTTCTTTTTTGCTTGGAATTCCCTGTTCTGTCAATCTTGTCATCCAAGGTTATGTTAAAGTCCCCTCCTATTATCATACGGTATTTCTTCCATTGGGTTAGCTGGTGACTGAGTTTGGATAAAAAGGAAGCTTGTCTTTCATTTGAGGCATATATATATTCTATGAGGACTGGGGTATTGTGAATCAATCCTTTTAGGATTAGATATCTACCGTCTTTGTCAGCTATGACTTCCTTGAAACATGGAACAATATAGAAACCCCACAATGTTTTTTTTTTTCCTGCTAGTGGCATGGTATTGTTGTAGATATGTTTTGTCCCAATATTTAGGTGTACAGGCTTTGGTGAAGTGTGTTTCTTGTAGTAGTATAATATGGCCGTTATGGGCTTTATAATCTGTTAATGCTTTGCGTCTTTTAATGTTAGCATGTAGTTCTCTAACATTATGGGAAATTATCTTAATAGTAGGCATTTTCTTTGTTTTAGTCTTGTCGTTTGAGTGATACTAAGGATAAATAATGGTTTATTAGGGGCAAGTAGTAATGTTTGTATCATTTTGTGCCTCTTAGTAGTCTGTTCATTGTATATTGACCTATTGCAGCTTCTCAAGGGTGAATTAGTTACCTTTGTGTTTGTGTCTTCTGTTTTGTGGAAACAATGAATCGGATGTGTGCTTGTCCAGTTAGTATGAGTTAACTTCTTGCGGGCATAATAAAAAAACATATAAAACAATACAATCAAATTGAACAATTTTTACAATAACAGAGAAAACTCTATGAAGCAAACAAGGTGCAGCAAAATTGTAAGAATAGAAGTATATGAACCTAATTAGTGAGGGATAGGTTAGGGAAAGTAGGGAAAATTGGAAGGGAGGCTAAGGGGGTTTTAGGATCAACGCTTCTGTGCGCTATTATTTGAGTCAAGGTTGGGTGGGGTGGGGGAGGGGGGATGGTTGGTATATGGAGGGGTAGAGGGAGGGGTAAGTGGGTGAGGAGTCAACAAAATATAACCATGACCTATAAATAGATCAAATTGCACAATACGTATTACAAAAAAAAACAGACTTTTTTTTATATGTGTGTCAGAAATGAAGGACTGAAGTGTACATTAGGATATCAGTCTAGTATACAGGGTACCTGGTTAAGTAGTTACTAATTATACTTTTGTATGAGGTAAAAGGTGTCCAGCTTTAATACTTGAGTCATGGCTGTGATGTATCGTCGTCTGCCGGTTACTCAGACCAGTCTTGACTTTTGGATCCTTGCTCATCTTTTCTGGATTTTTTAGGTCTTCCTACTGATGTCCATTCTTTTTTAGGTGGTTTCCGTTGAAGTTTGGGTGAGGATGCAGATGTGTGAGCGTCCTTTGATAGATGAAGTCTCTTAAGTAAGATTTCACCTTCTTCCATTGTTGAGCAGGAGTAGGTGGTATTCTGGTAGTTGAAGATGAGTTTGAATGGGAAGTTCCACCTCTATTTAATTTGGGCAGATGTCAATGATTTAACTCCCTTTGTTTGCAGAGTGTTATTGGGGCTAGGTCAGAATAAATTTGAAGTGGATGTCCGTCAATGTCCGTCAAATCGTATAGTGTTTAGTGATCTGGTGGCTTTCAGCAGCTGATCCTTGATGTGATAGTAATGTAACTTTACAATAATATCTCTATGTTGAGATGCCTGAGGGGGTCTTGTTAGCAATCTGTGTACTCTGTCCATGAGAAAAAGTGCTTTTTCAGTTTCAGGGAGTAACTGTTTGAATAGTTGAGTGACAGTTTCTGTGAGATTGGTGTAGGTTTCTGGTAGGTTGCACATTCGCAAGTTGGACCTTCGATATCTGTTTTCCAAATCTTCTAGTTGATCTTCCAGTTTTCTTATTTGGTGGTCTTGGTCTTGAATAGGGTTTTGCAGGGTTGGTATTTCCTCTACTACCTCTTCTAGTTTCTCCTCTATGTCAGCTGTGTGGCCTCCTATTTCCACTATGTCCTGCCTGATTTCTGACAGTGCTGTTTTAAATTCTTCCTGGAATAGGGCTTTTATTTACAGGAGTAATTCCTGGTTGGGTGAATTTTTTTGTTTGTGTATCATCTGGCTTTTCAGGTGTTGAAAGTGTTGAAGGTGTTTTGGTCCCTGGGGATGATAGTGATGCCTCTGGTGCATTATGCTTCAGTTGTGAGCAAGATAGACAGTCTTTCACTGTCTGAGTTTTATTCTTCATTTTATTACTTGGTGGTATTAGGTAGTCAGAGGAAATATTAGTGGTTTGGAACCCACGACTGGCTTTATATATTTGTTGTTATATGCTAAGCAGATTGGTATGCTTATGCTGATTATTATGAGGTTCATGCTAGTATTTGATTATCCTGAAAACTCATATCCTTCATTAAATAGTACCTGTAGCCCTAGTACATTCTCAGCTTAAGGAGAATAATAAAACATAGTGAAGAGAAAATACATCAATAAGTATAACACTATTATCACTAAACAGACAATTACTTATCCAGATATATAGTCCATTCTTTCCAGAATGCGACATGTAAAGCTCAATAATAAAAAATGAAGAATAAGTCTTATGCCGTGACCCACCAAGGACAACTCCTGGGAGCCCATGTTGCACATTGGCAGCCAATAGATTCTAAATTGGATCAGATAGCAGCCTTACAACAAAATTTAGCTGCTCCTATACAGTCCAGCCCTTCCGCTGCTGTTACTGCCTCTGCTAATCCTGATGCTGTCATTCCCCCTCTGCAATCTAAAGGTCACTAGAATTCCCCTTCCTGACAAATATGACGGCAATCCTGAAGACTGTAGGGGATTCCTTAATCAGTGTCGTCTACACTTCAGAAACAATCCAGTGACGTTTTCTACTCCTTCATCTAAGATTACCTTTCTAATCCTATATAATAAAAGGCCAAGTGTGTTTGTCCGAAGCTGTCATGCGCAGTAGAGACTGTGCATGAGGACAAACACACCTGGCCTTAGAGTCCCTACCTGAACAGCTGCTGCGGGCAAAAGTGGGTGTGAGCAGTGTGTCGGGGGGCGTGTCCGAACATGGCAGTGGTGTGGTCGGGCATGGCGGGGCGTGGTTGGGCGCGGTTGCACACGCGAGAGGGATAGAGGTGAGAGAGATAGAAAGAGAAGGGGAGAGAGATAGAAAGAGAGGGGGAGAGATAAAATATATGGGAAAGAGCAAGAGAGGGGAGAGAGAGCAAAATAGAGGGGGAGAGGGAAAATAAGAGGGGGAAAGAGAGAGAGCAAAAGAGAGGGGGAGAGAGGGATGGAGAGAGAGAGCAAAAAAGATGTGGGAGAGAGTGCAAAAGAGAGGGGGTGATAGAGAGAGCAAAAGAGAGGGAGGAGAGAGAGAGCGCAAAAGAGAGGGGGGAGAGAGAGAACGCGCAAAAGAGAGGGGGGAGAGAGCGCAAAAGAGAGGTGGAGAAAGAGCAAAAGAGAGGGATAGGGAGAGAGACAGAGCAAAAAATAGGGATGGGGAGAGAGACAGAGAAAAAGAGAGGGGGGAGAGAGAGAGCACAAAAGAGAGGGGAAAGAGAGAGAGCGCAAAAGAGAGGGGGAGAGAGAGCGCAAAAGAGAGTGGGGAGAGATCGCAAAAGAGAGGGGGGAGAGAGAGAGCGCAAAAGAGAGGGGGAGAAGGAGAGCACAAAAGAGAGGGGAGAGAGAGTGCAAAAGAGAGGGGGCAGAGAGAGAGCGCAAAAGAGAGGGGAGAGAGAGAGCACAAAAGAGAGGGGAGAGAGCGCAAAAGAGAGGGGGAGAGAGAGTGCAAAAGAGAGGGGGGGGAGAGAGCACAAAAGAGAGAGGTGAGAGAGAGAGCAAAAGAGAGGGAGAGAGAGCGCAAAAGAGAGGGGGGAGAGAGCGCAAAAAAGAGGGGGGAGAGAGAGCAAAAGAGAGGGAGAGAGAGAAAGAGCACAAAAGAGAGGGGGGAGAGTGCAAAAGAGAGGGGGGAGAGAAAGCAAAAGAGAGGGGGAGAGAGGGAGCAAAAAGAGAGGGGGTAGAGAGAGCAAAAGAGAGGTGGAGCGAGAGAGAGTGCAAAAGAGAGGTGGAGAGAGCACAAAAGGGGGGGCGCTGTACTGCAAAAAATGTCCCGTGTTTCTTTAATAAAAGGAAAAGCTTTAGCCTGGATTACACCCCTGCTTAAATAGAAAGACTCCATACTCAACAATGTGGATTTCTTTATCTCTGTATTCTCATCTGTATTCAATAAACCAGGCAGGTCTACCACCGCAGAAGCAGGTTTATTAGATCTACATAAAGGAACGCATTCTGTGGCCCAGTATGCTATAGAAGTTCGTACTCTCAGAGCCAAAACTACTTGGAATCAAAGTACCTTAAGAGCAGCTTTTTGTAAAGGTCTGTTGGACCGTCTAAAGGATGAACTCCTTTCCGGGGTCTTTAGAAGATGCCCAGTATTATGAACAACAACAAGAAAGAGACAGGAACCATAGACCAATCTCTCCCTTTTTGTTTAGCTCCTCGCTTCTCCAATCCTGTATGCCAGTCTAACTCTTCTTCTGAGACTGTGGAACCTATGGAAGTAGGTGCTATTAAATTACCAGAAACTAAACGTCTGAGAAGGTGAAGTTTGGGATTATGTCTGTATTGTGGCTTAAAAAGTCACTTGCTAAAAGATTGTCCGACCAGACCAGTAAAAGCCAGAGCTTAACTCCAGATTTAAGGAGTTAAACCAAACTTTTCCTCCTACCCTCACTACCAAACTATTCGTTCCCATACCCCTACATCTTGGAAACCACAAAACCCATGCTCAAGCTCTCATTGATTCGGGAGCTGGCGGTATCTTCATTGACTCCTCTTTTGTTTCTACACAAGGCATTACACTACCTCCCAAGAATCACGTGGTCAGAGTATCCACGGTTAGTCGTCAACCCTTCTGGACCTGAACCGCTGCATCTTTCTGGGGGTGCTCTTGATTCTGAGCTCATCTGTTTCAATGTCATAACTTCTCCTCAGTTTCCCATAATACTGGGTGTACCCTGGCTATAAATTCACAATCCTGTATTCTCTTGATCTCTAGAAGAACATACTGCCTGGAGTTTTACTTGCTTTAACCATTGTCTTCAGAAACCATCTAAACCTCTGCTTACTGCTATTGCTACTCTGGAGGCCCATGCGGCTTTACCTGCTCATAACCAATCTTTTCTGGATGTCTTTTATTAAAAAAGAAGTGGAGTGTCTTCCCCGTCATCTGACTTTTGATTGTCCCATTAATTTTTTTCCTGGAGCACCTTTACCTCAGGGTAGAACCTATCCTCTGTCTCAACCTGAAACTTAGCCTTAGAAGAATACATCAATGACAACCTTGCCAGAGATTTAATTCGTCCCTCCTCTTCCACTGTAGGGGCCGGATTTTTCTTTGTGGAAAAGAAAGACAGTGGTCTTCAGCCTTTTATAGATTATCAGGGCTTGAATCAAAATATGTATTAAGAACTTTTATCCTCTGCCTCTTATTCCGGAACTCTATCTTCCGGGAGACAATCTTTTCCAAATTAGATCTGCGGGGTGCTTACAATTTATATAGGATCCTTGAGGGAGACGAGTGGAAGACCAATTTCAACACCCGATTTGGGCATTATGAGTATGAGTATCAAGTCATGCAATTTGGACGTTGCAACTCACCAGCAGTATTCCAACCTTTCATCAATGAGATATTCTGAGACTATATGAACCATTTTGTAATAATCTATCTTGATTATATACTCATTTTTTCACAAACCTTACAAGATCAGTTACATCATGTCAAGTTGGTTTATCAAAGGTTTAGAGATCATTGTCTTTTTGTCAAGCCCAAAAAATGTTCCTTTACCAAAACTCTGTTTCTGTAATGCTCGTGGGATATTCCACTATCAGACCAAACTTGGCCAGTAGTCTTCTTATCCCTGCGTCAAGCTGAAATGATAGGAAATATCCCAGAGCAGAGAAATTTTGCAAAATGAGGTAAGGGGTACTCACAGTAGGTAGGGTAATCTTTAGCAGTAACAGGAAGGAAATCCAGCGCAATAGCAGTTCAAGGATAAGCAAATAGAAGGACAGGAAACAGGCAGGAATCAGGAACAAAGGAAAACCAGTAATATAACAGTTCAGGGATAAACCAATAGAGTGGCCAGAAGGGGCAGAATTGTATAGCCTTTGCAGCTCTCAAAACTGCCTTTGACCCGCACCTATTCTACGTCATCCTGAACCCACTCTACAGTTCATTCTGGAAGTGGATGCTTCCATTGTAGCTGCTGGAGCAGGTGGGTTTGTTCTCTTAAAAGTTTAATTCTGTTGAACTAAACTACGATATAGGCAACAAAGAGCTGCTGGCCATAAAAAATGGCTTTGCATGAATAGAGGCATTTACTTAAAGGCACTAGTCAACAATTTTTTAATTTTAACTGATCACAAGAATCTCCTCTATCTACAGACTGCAAAGAGACTTAACTCACGTCAGGCAAAATGGTCACTATTTTTCTCCAGATTCAATTATGTCCTGCCCTACATTCCTGGGACAAAGAATGTCAAAGCTGATGCTTTTTCTAGACAATTTCAACCTGTTAGCTCTGTACATCTGGATCTGGGCACCATACATCAACCCCACAAAATATTGCTCAGCTGTCTACCTCTGTTTTACATGACTTAAGTTCTGCTCAAGAAAAGATTCCATCTACAAGTAGATCTCCTTCTAATCTCCTATTTGTACCTAGTCAAATACACCCTAAACTGTTACAATGGGCTTATGACAGTGTCTTAGCTGGGCATCCCATGATCAACAATACTGTATGGAGATTGAAACAACATGTCTGGTGGTCTTCTATGGAAGAGGATGTTTAAGAATATATCTCTGTCTTTACAGCTTGTGCTTCTAATAAGTCGTCCCATCAACTCCCTTCTGGTCTTCTTCAACCTTTACCCATACCACATCTACCCTGGACTCATGCTTCCATGGATTTTATTACTGATTTACCACCTTCTGCTGGGAACAATACTATCTAGGTTGTGGTGAAAAGATTTACCAAATCTGCTCTTTTTATTACTTTACCTAGCTTATCTTTTGCCCAGAAACTCTCTGATCTATTTATTCTTGATATAGTACGTTTACATGGTTTTCTGCTTGACATTGTATTTGGCAGGGGAGTACAGTTTGTTTCCCAATTTTGGAGATTCCTATGTAAACAATTAGGAACCACCATTTCCTTGTCCACTTCACACCATCCTCAGTCTAATGGTCAAACTGGGGGAGTGAATCAGTGCCTTGAAACCTATCTTCGACACTACGTCAATCATCAATGCTTCACTTAAGACTTCACATTTTAAAGCTGCATACGGATTTGAGCCCAGAACATTTCTGTTATCTACTTCTGCTACAGGGGTACCCACTGCAGATCTTTCTGTAAAGAAATTATGTCTGCATTGGCGTAGAATCAGTCACTTACTTATACAGTCTTCAAGATTATACAAGCTCTACGCTGAACGCAAACTAAGAAAGCACTGTACAAGTAAGTGACGGATTTTACGCCAATGCCAACATAATTTATTTACAGAAAGATCTGCAGTGGGTACTATTTGCCTGATTTCTTCCTCTCGGAGCTCCCTTCCTTGATCGTCAAGTTCTTCTGTGGTCTTCTTTCTTCTCCTGTAAGTACTATTTTCACACTATTTTGCAGCTCCTGAGGGTCACGTCCTTTGTTTTACTCAGTGTGCTAGTGTGTGCCTATAATTCTTCCTATCATTTGGGTCTAATTCTGGACTGATACCAATATTGTTGACAATATAGATATTGCCCGATCCATCAGAAAATCAACTTTTTGAAAATATAGAATTCTGCACTGGACTGCAAAAAAAAAAGTTTGATTACACGGCAGAATGTAATTTCTGAAATAAAACCTCCAATTTAGCGGCCATATTTAGCCATAGCCTGGACACGCTCTCCTCCCACGGGTCCTTGTAATTTTGTATTTTGTAAATAAATTTCTAAGAAAATTGACAACTTTGTGGCACCCTCAGTTACTGAAAATGATGAAAATTTGAGCCAAACTGATTATTATTATTGGAGATATTTATTTAAAGTGAAGGTAAAGTTAGAGCGTTCTTATTGCAATATTCTATTTATATGTATATGAAATACAGAGTCGCTAAGTTATTTTTTTTAAATTATTAGGTGTTTATATAATATTGTGCTTTTATTTTTCCCTACCGTTCCGTTTGAAACTCCTCCCATTAGTCATTTCCTGCTTTTTGATATTGCGACGTATAGAGCAGTCCCACCCGCTCTATACGTGAATACAAGGCTCGTGCACGACGAATATCCAAACTGCGCATGCGCATCAAGTCGCTGACTCTCAACAATACGTAACACTGCCTGAAACAGAAAATTTGTAATGAGCATGCGTGAAACGGGGCCATGCTCGCCTTGCCAGTGTGAGCCGAAACTACAAAGGCATGCGCATAGCGTCAAAGACCATGCTGACGTCAAATGACGGCCGCCTAACGGCCAGAAAGTCAATTGGCTGGCTAAACAACATGACCGGCATGTAGAAAAAAAAATAACGGGTTGATTTCGGAAATATAGCGAGCTGCAAAAGAAAAACGGAGATATCAAAGGATCAAAGTAAAATTATAAATTTTCATGAATGAAAGTGCCATTTATTTATATTTGTATGTATAGGATTTCATTATAAACAATCTAACTTTACCTTCACTTTAAAGGGACAGTATACACTCATTTTCATATAACTGCATGTAATAGACAATACTATAAATAATAGGATGCACAGATACGGATATAAAAAAATCCAGTATAAAATGGTTTAAAAACGTACTTAGAAGCTTTCAGTTTAGCTCTGTTGAAAAGGTAGTTGGACAGCCCACTGCAAGTGGGAAATAAGACACTCCCCCCTCCCCCTTCTTTTGCATATGAAAAGACCCTTTACACAAACAGGAGCAAGCTGGAGAAGAGGTAGCTGACGGTATTCAAATAAAACTTTGGGGCTTGGTTAGGAGTCTGAAAATCGGAGCAATGTTATTTAAAAATAAGCAAAATTATACATTTTTTAAAAAAAACAAACTTATGGGCTTTATAAACAGATTATCTACAAAACATTTATGCAAAGAAAAAATGAGTGTATAATGGCCCTTTAAGGTACTTTGTAGTGTAAACATAACCTGTTCTAATTTGTTATCCTTTGTAGAAGAGTAAACCTCAGGAACAGCAATGTATGATTCGGATTTAGCGCAACACGCAGTGTAAGCCAAACTATGGCCTAGATTTAGAGTTTGGCGGTAGCCGTGAAAACCAGCGTTAGAGGCTCCTAACGCTGGTTTTAGGCTACCGCCGGTATTTGGAGTCAGTCAGGAAAGGGTCTAACGCTCACTTTTCAGCCGCGACTTTTCCATACCGCAGATCCCCTTACGTAAATTGCGTATCCTATCTTTTCAATGGGATCTTTCTAACTCCGGTATTTAGAGTCGTGGCTGAAGTGAGCGTTAGAATTCTAACGACAAAACTCCAGCCGCAGAAAAAAGTCAGTAGTTAAGAGCTTTCTGGGCTAACGCCAGTTTATAAAGCTCTTAACTACTGTGCTCTAAAGTACACTAACACCCATAAACTACCTATGTACCCCTAAACCGAGGTCCCCCCACATCGCCGCCACTCGATTCAATTTTTTTAACCCCTAATCTGCCGACCGCCACCTACGTTATACTTATGTACCCCTAATCTGCTGCCCCTAACACCGCCGACCCCTATATTATATTTATTAACCCCTAACCTGCCCCCCACAACGTCGCCGCCAGCTACCTACAATAATTAACCCCTAATCTGCCAACCGCAAAGAGCCGCCACCTACATTATAGCTATGTACCCCTAATCTGCTGCCCCTAACACCGCCCCCTCAACGTCGCCTCCACCTGCCTACACTTATTAACCCCTAATCTGCCGAACGGATCTCACCGCTACTATAATAAAGTTATTAACCCCTAATCCGCCTCACTCCCGCCTCAATAACCCTATAATAAATAGTATTAACCCCTAATCTGCCCTCCCTAACATCGCCGACACCTAACTTCAATTATTAACCCCTAATCTGCCGACCGAATCTCGCCGCTATTCTAATAAATGTATTAACCCCTAAAGCTAAGTCTAACCCTAACACTAACACCCCCCTAAGTTAAATATAATTTAAATCTAACGAAATAAATTAACTCTTATTAAATAAATTATTCCTATTTAAAACTAAATACTTACCTGTAAAATAAACCCTAATATAGCTACAATATAAATTATAATTATATTATAGCCATTTTAGGATTTATATTTATTTTACAGGTAACGTTGTATTTATTTTAACCAGGTACAATAGCTATTAAATAGTTAAGAACTATTTAATAGCTACCTAGTTAAAATAATTACAAAATTACCTGTAAAATAAATCCTAACCTAAGTTACAATTAAACCTAACACTACACTATCAATAAATTAATTAAATAAAATACCTACAATTACCTACAATTAAACCTAACACTACACTATCAATAAATTAATTAAATAAAATACCTACAATTACCTACAATTAAACCTAACACTACACTATCAATAAATTAATTAAATACAATATCTACAAATAAATACAATGAAATAAACTAACTAAAGTACAAAAAATAAAAAAGAACTAAGTTACAAAAAATAAAAAAATGTTTACAAACATCAGAAAAATATTACAACAATTTTAAACTAATTACACCTACTCTAAGCCCCCTAATAAAATAACACAGACCCCCAAAATAAAAAAATGCCCTACCCTATTCTAAATTACTAAAGTTCAAAGCTCTTTTACCTTACCAGCCCTGAACAGGGCCCTTTGCGGGGCATGCCCCAAAGAATTCAGCTCTTTTGCCTGTAAAAAAAAAACATACAATACCCCCCCCAACATTACAACCCACCACCCACATACCCCTAATCTAACCCAAACCCCCCTTAAATAAACCTAACACTAAGCCCCTGAAGATCTTCCTACCTTGTCTTCACCATGCCAGGTATCGCTGATCGTTCCAGGCCCCGAAATCTTCATCTAAGCCCAAGCGGGGGCTAGACATCCATCATCCGACGGCTGAAGAAGTCCAGAAGAGGCTCCAAAGTCTTCATCCTATCCGGGAAGAAGAGTAGATCCGGACCGGTAACCATCTTCTTCCAAGCGGCATCTTCTATCTTCATCCGATGAGGACCGGCTCCATCTTGAAGACCTCCACCGCGGACCCATCTTCTTCCGACGACGACTTCCCGATGAATGACGGTTCCTTTAAGGGACGTCATCCAAGATGGCGTCCCTCGAATTCCGATTGGCTGATAGGATTCTATCAGCCAATCGGAATTAAGGTAGGAATATTCTGATTGGCTGATGGAATCAGCCAATCAGAATCAAGTTCAATCCGATTGGCTGATTCAATCAGCCAATAAGATTGAGCTTGCATTCTATTGGCTGTTCCGATCAGCCAATAGAATGCAAGCTCAATCTGATTGGCTGATTGAATCAGCCAATCGGATTGAACTTGATTCTGATTGGCTGATTCCATCAGCCAATCAGAATATTCCTACCTTAATTCTGATTGGCTGATAGAATCCTATCAGCCAATCGGAATTCGAGGGACGCCATCTTGGATGACGTCATTTAAAGGAACCGTCATTCGTCGTCTAGTCGTCGAGAAGAAGGATGGATCCGCGATGGAGGTCTTCAAGATGGAGCCGGTCCTCATCGGATGAAGATAGAAGATGCCGCTTGGAAGATGATGGTTGCCGGTCCGGATCTACTCTTCTTCCCGGATAGGATGAAGACTTTGGACCCTCTTCTGGACTTCTTCAGCCGTCAGATGATGGATGTCTAGCCCCCGCTTGGGCTTAGATGAAGATTTTGGAGCCAGGACCGATCGGTGATACCCGGTGAGGTGAAGATAAGGTAAGAAGATCTTCAGGGGCTTAGTGTTAGGTTTATTTAAGGGGGGTTTGGGTTAGATTAGGGGTATGTGGGTGGTGGGTTGTAATGTTGGGGGGGTATTGTATGTTTTTTTTTACAGGCAAAAGAGCTGAATTCTTTGGGGCATGCCCCGCAAAGGGCCCTGTTCAGGGCTGGTAAGGTAAAAGAGCTTTGAACTTTAGTAATTTAGAATAGGGTAGGGCATTTTTTTTATTTTGGGGGTCTTTGTTATTTTATTAGGGGGCTTAGAGTAGGTGTAATTAGTTTAAAATTGTTGTAATATTTTTCTGATGTTTGTAAATATTTTTTTATTTTTTGTAACTTAGTTCTTTAGTTAGTTTAGTTTATTTCATTGTAACTAACTTTAGTTCCTTTATTTCATTGTATTTATTTGTAGATATTGTATTTAATTAATTTATTGATAGTGTAGTGTTGTTTAATTGTAGGTAATTGTAGGTATTTTATTTAATTAATTTATTGATAGTGTAGTGTTAGGTTTAATTGTAACTTAGGTTAGGATTTATTTTACAGGTAATTTTGTAATTATTTTAACTATTTTAGCTATTAAATAGTTCTTAACTATTTAATAGCTATTGTACCTGGTTAAAATAAATACAAAGTTACCTGTAAAATAAATATTAATCCTAAAATAGCTATAATATAATTATAATTTATATTGTAGCTATATTAGGATTTATTTTACAGATAAGTATTTAGCTTTAAATAGGAATAATTTATTTAATAAGAGTTAATTAATTTCGTTAGATTTAAATTATATTTAAGTTAGGGGGGTGTTAGTGTTAGGGTTAGACTTAGCTTTAGGGGTTAATACATTTATTAGAATAGCGGTGAGCTCCAGTCGGCAGATTAGGGGTTAATGTTTGAAGTTAGGTGTTGGCAATGTTAGGGAGGGCAGATTAGGGGTTAATACTATTTATTATAGGGTTAGTGAGGCGGATTAGGGGTTAATAACTTTATTATAATAGCGGTGAGGTCCGCTCGGCAGATTAGGGGTTAATAAGTGTAGGCAGGTGGAGGCGACGTTGTGGGGGGCAGATTAGGGGTTAATAAATATAATATAGGGGTCGGCGGTGTTAGGGACAGCAGATTAGGGGTACATAGGGATAATGTAAGTAGCGGCGGTTTACGGAGCGGCAGATTAGGGGTTAATAATAATATGCAGGGGTCAGCGATAGCGGGGGCGGCAGAATAGGGGTTAATAAGTGTAAGGTTAGGGGTGTTTAGACTCAGGGTACATGTTAGAGTGTTAGGTGCAGACGTAGGAAGTGTTTCCCCATAGCAAACAATGGGGCTGCGTTAGGAGCTGAACGCGGCTTTTTTGCAGGGGTTAGGTTTTTTTTCAGCTCAAACAGCCCCATTGTTTCCTATGGGGGAATCGTGCACGAGCACGTTTTTGAAGCTGGCCGCGTCCATAAGCAACTCTGGTATCGAGAGTTGAAGTTGCGTTAAATATGCTCTACGCTCCTTTTTTGGAGCCTAACGCAGCCATTCTGTGGACTCTCAATACCAGAGTTATTTAAAAGGTGCGGCCAGAAAAAAGCCAGCGTTAGCTACGCGGGTCGTTACCGACAAAACTCTAAATCTAGCCGTATGTATGCTGTTCAACAAAGGATATCAAAAGAACAAAGCACATTTGATAACAGAAATACATTGGAAAGTTGTTTATATTACATGTTCTATCTGAATGATGTTTCTTTAATTTTTACTTTACAGTCCCTTTAACATAAGAGAAATACAGGAAAAGTTCCAAACATAGCACACACTACACAAACTCACATTACACATGCACATTACGTATGTACAATCTTTCTGCATCCCTCTGTGCTTATTGTAAGAGATAATCATTTTTAGCAAGGTCAGCTGAACATTTTTAACAAATTGTTAACAAATCTCCAATAAGTTTTTATAACTGAAAAGACACATGGCATTAAAATTAAAATTCTATACACAAAACAAGCTGGATCTCTGTATTTCCCAAACTCATTAAAGAACCACACACTGGACATGCACTATACACAGTTTTCTTATCTTTCCATCAATAGACACCCAAAGTTGATGTGGCACATTCTGCTGTATGGTTATCACCATTTTCAAAATTGCAGCTAAGTCTTCACCCCACTAGGAGACACCTCAAAACCTCTGCATAATGCTCTCTAATAGTTACTAGTTAGTAGACATGGGGTCTATGTAATTTCCACCCTGGCTATGTTTTTCTTGAGAGTTATGAGTTACACATGTGCAGAAAGGAACATGAATATTGTTCTCCAGAGTCACTTTTCATGTGCTGTCCAAGTGCACAATACATGTTCCTTTCTGCACACCCTCCAGCATAAGGGGACAATCCTAGGTCTATGTATAAATGCCCTATGGGCCATTTTCATATATACAAAAAAAGAAGGGCAGAGGTGCTCAACTTGTAACAAATATAGCTAGAATAGCTTGTCCTGTAAGTTGGTACCCACTCTGTGTGCATCCTATTTTACCTTACTTTTCATAAAGGAGAAACTACCTGTAGCACAACAATCTAGTCTATTTTAGAAGGTCCCAAGCAAACTAGGCGACAGCTGACGTGCCACAAATATTCTTGTGTTGTGTTACTCACACCACTGCTGCACCCCCACATAATTACACATCCTCTTATATAACTATACTGGACCAGAATGCTAAAGATGCTTAATAGAGGGCTCAGGGCTATGTGTTTTAGGCGAGTTTTTTTAATAGTGACGGGTCCTAGGCATATTACACTGCATCTAATCCAGCTTTAAATGCAACATATAGTTTTATAACTCTGAATGATGCAGCATTTAAACATTACATGTCATAAAGCAGTATTGATAGTATCACAAGTAGGTGGCATTTTATGAGGTAAGGATTTATTTTTTATCTTTGCTGCTGTAGTGATAGTAGGTTAATAGACCCACTAAATATTATTTTTTTTTGTATGTGCTTTAAATTCCAGTTCCAGCACACAGAGAGCCTAATATCTTAAGCCCCTGCTGTATTGGCTTTACTTTGAAAAAGTAAAAGAAAAGTACTTCTGAAGGCATAGTTTGTAGCAATTACACGTGTCCTGCATTGGGCAACGTTATAGAGGCGCCTTGCTTACTCCCCCTTGCCTCCTAAATTTCAGTGTAAAAGAAGACTACAGAAAAACATAATGTAAGCAATGAGAATGGAAATGACAATAGAGTAAAATCAAAAGCCACAGCGTCCTCTGTGGTGGGAGTACTGCACTGCACACAATATTGTTTAGCTGAAGACTAAATTGAACAAAAAACAGACTTAAAAGGCAAGGACAGGAAGACAAAAAAATGTACTGTCCTGGGAAAAATGGGACAATTGGCAACTATGCATTTCAGCAGCACTTTCCTTTTACTTTATCAACATAAAGCCAATACAGAGGAGACAGAAAGTTTAGGAGAAAGGAATAAGAGATTAAATGTGTTCTTGATTCTTTCAGAAAGAGGGAGAGAGAGAATTTCGATTTAAATTGAGACACAACTAAAATGGGTGACTGCAGGGAGTGAGTGTGTGAGAACCCAAATATTCATTCCCAAAGACGAGACTGCTCAAGCAGACAACCATATGTGGTACCACAAACCGATATACAGGCTGGAGAAAAATTCAATCATTCAATCAATCTATCTATTTATTTATCTAAGTCTGTCTATCTATCTATGTGATTATCTATCTGTCTGCCTGACTGTTGGTTGTTCATTCAATTGATCTATCTATCATCTATCTATCTATCTATCTATCTATCTATCTATCTATCTATCTACAACGTATATATCTATCTAAGCCCTGGATTTTTCATATCCAACCTAATGATGCTGTATTTTAGTGACACCCTTTATCTTTTCTGTAAAGCTTGTTTATACCCTTATCAAAGGTCACTTTATATTAGTGTCATATAATTTAGCTGTGAGTGTAGTTGTGTCACTGGAAAGGAATGGCAGGTTGTTTTTTATTTCTAAGTTTAGACCTTAATAATATAATAAACCGTTAATAATTATTTTTTCACACTCTGAATCCTCATTGCAAAATCAAAACTTTATTTCTGTATCAAATATTTAAAGACACAGGGATATTACTCAAAATGTAAATTCCCTGTAAACGGAATCACCTAGATTACGAGTTTTGTGTTAGGGTGCGGTATGGCTTTTAACGCTGAAAAATTGGCCATTAAGCTGGAATGGCCAGGAACGCATATTACGAGTCGTGTTAGTATAGTTGTAATGCAAGCAAGCATCATTTAATTTAGTGTTGGCGATGTCGGGGAGCGGCAGATTAGGGGTTGATAGCTTTTATTAGTGTCAGCAATGTCGGGAGTGGAGGATTAGGGGTTAATAGCTTTTATTAGTGTCGGGGAGCGGCGGATTAGGGTGTGTTTAGACTTGGGGTTTATGTTAGGATGTTAGGTTTAAACGTAACTTTTCTCCCCCATAGATATCAATGGGGTTGCGTTACGGAACAGCCAATAGAATGCGAGGTCAATCCAATTGGCTGATTGGATCAGCCAATCGTATTGAACTTCAATCTGATTGGCTGATTGAATCAGCCAATCAGATTTTTCTTACCTTAATTCCGATTGGCTGATAGAATCCTATCAGCCAATCGGAATTCGAGGGACGCCATCTTGGATGACGTCCCTTAAAGGAACCGTCATTCGTCGTTAGTCCGTCGGTTGAAGAGGATAGAAGACCCCGCTTGGATGAAGACTTCTACCGGATGGAGGACCTCTTCTTGCCCCACTTGGATGAAGACTTCTACCGGATGGAGGACCTCTTCTTGCTCCGCTTGGATGAAGACTTCTACCAGATGGAGGACCTCTTCTTGCTCTGCTTGGATGAAGAATTTGGCTCGGCTGGGTGAAGACGACTCAAGGTAGGGAGATCTTCAGGGGGTTAGTGTTAGGTTTATTTAAGGGGGGTTTGGGTGGGTTAGAGTAGGGGTATGTGGGTGATGGGTTTTAATGTTGGGGGGGTTGTATTTTTATTTACAGGTAAAAGAGCTGATTACTTTGGGGCAATGCCCCGCAAAAAGCCCTTTTAAGGGCTGGTAAAAGAGCTGATTACTTTGTAATTTAGAATAGGGTAGGGCATTTTATTATTTTGGGGGGCTTTTTTATTTTATTAGGAGGCTTAGATAAGGTGTAATTAGTTTAAACTTCTTGTAAAAAAAAATATTTTCTGTAATTTAGTGGGGTTTTTTTTTTGTATTATAAATTAGTTTATTTAATTGTATTTTAGTTTAGCTAATTGTAGGTAATTTATTTAATTAATTTATTGATAGTGTAGTGTTAGGTGTATTTGTAACTTAGGTTAGGATTTATTTTACAGGTAATTTTGTAATTATTTTAACTAGGTAGCTATTAAATAGTTCTTAACTATTTAATAGCTATTGTACCTAGTTAAAATAAATACAAAGTTGCCTGTAAAATAAATATAAATCCTAAAATAGCTACAATGTAACTATTAGTCATATTGTAGCTATATTAGGGTTTATTTTATAGGTAAGTATTTAGTTTTAAATAGGAATAATTTAATTAATTATAGTAAATGTATTTAGATTACTTTAAATTATATTTAAGTTAGGGGGGTGTTAGGGTTAGGGTTAGACTTAGGTTTAGGGGTTAATAACTTTATTATAGTAGCGGCGACGTTGGGGGCGGCAGATTAGGGGTTAATAATTGTAGGTAGGTGGCGGCGATGTTAGGGAGGGCAGATTAGGGGTTAATAAAATTTATTATAATGTTTGCGAGGCGGGAGTGCAGCGGTTTAGGGGTTAATACATTTATTATAGTGGCGGCGAGGTCTGGTCGGCAGATTAGGGGTTAATAAGTGTAGGTAGGTGGCGGCGACATTGGACGGGAGCAGATTAGGGGGTAATAAATATAATATAGGTGTCGGCAATGTTAGGGGCAGTAGATTAGGGGTTCATAGCTATAATGTAGGTTGCGGCGGTGTCCGGACTGGCAGATTAGGGGTTAATAATATAATGTAGGTGTCAGCGATAGCGGGGGCGGCAGATTAGGGGTTAATAAGTGTAAGGTTAGGGGTGTTTAGACTCAGGGTTCCTGTTAGGGTGTTAGGTGTAGACTTAGAGAGTGTTTCCCCATAGGAAACAATCGGGCTGCGTTAGGAGCTCAACGCTGCTTTTTTGCAGGTGTTAGGTTTTTTTTCAGCCAGCTCAGCCCCATTGTATCCTATGGGATATCGTGCACAAGCACGTTTTTCCAGCTTACCGCTTTGAGGATTGAAGTGGAGCTAAATTATGCTCAACGCTCCATTTTCTGAGGCTAACGCAGCCATTCAGACAACTCTAAATACCAGCGTTGTCTTAAGTGTGCGCTGGAAAAAAAGGAGCGTTAGCACCGCGGGTCTTTACTGACAAAACTCTAAATATAGGTTTTTTTTGTTGAAACAACTTTATTAAAGACAATTTAAAAGTTACAAGGATCAGTATTGGTGCACAATGAAATACAGGTCCATGACCAGATACTTAATAGTGTCCACTGCATCACATCATACGTATGTCTAGCATTAAATATTGATTATTTTATAACCTTTCCCAATCAGTATAAGGACTTCTAACCACTAGTACCTCCAGTTATCCACATTTAGCTTCTGAATACAAAATCCAGGGTTCCCATAGCTCAAGAAATGTTTCCTTCTTATTTAGCATTATTGCTGACGAGCTACCCAATTGATAGTAATAAATGATCTTGTTTTCAACAACAACAAAATTAGAAACACTACTTCTCCAAAACTTGTCGATACAAATCCGAGTGTCTGTGCAAATCAGAGCAATCAGTTTATTAGCTCAATTTATACTTTAAGTGGGTTATGTAGAAAAGCTTGATCAGGAGTTAGGACAATTGTTCTATCAAATAAGGTACTAACTAATATGGAAGTCTGATTCCAAATACGAATCACATAGAGGAACTGCAACCACATATGAATATAAGTCCCTCTATCCCCACAGCCCCGAAAGCAATCACAGTTATAGGATATATTAGGAGAGTGTAGCCTGGTTGGGCTAAGATACTAGTGAAATGCAACATTATGGTAGTTCTCCTGTAAGTTAGCATTACATGTGAAGGAAGACCCTCTCTTTAATACATCAACCCATTTCTGTTCCGACCCAATTATGTTAAGGTCTGCATCCTATTTAGACTAGAAGATCAATTTGGTATACTTAAAGGGTATATTAAACACAACATATAGCTGTGAAAAAGCTTCCCTGACTCTATGTTCTGCTAAATAGTAGCACTCTAAAAAAAAGTATTTAAAGGGATATTCCAGCCAAAATTGGAAACCACATGGATGCATTTCAGTATTGAACAGAAGCATTTCTGTAATATACATGTATTAGCAAAAATGCTTCTAATAAAAGCTATAACTGTTTTAAAAGAGTATTTACATATGCAACGTGCACCAGCATTTTAACCACAGTACTTGCTCAGAGAGCCTTAGGTGCTTGTACCATCTGGTAATGATTCAATTTGTTAATTGCTGACATGATACAAGCCCCAGTGATGATCTGAGCAGCTGCAGTATTTAAAATGTGGGTGCAGTGACAATATCTAGCTATACTTCACGTGCACGTGCAAAGAAAAATGTTAACACTAAAACAATGATAACTTTTACTAGAAGCATTTTTGCTAATACATGTATATTGCAAATATGTTTCTATTCAAAGATGTAATTAATCTATGTGCATTTAAATTTTGACTGGAATGTCCCTTTAAAGAGATATTATTTGATTTAATCACCTCTCTTATCCTAGCCTTCAGTTGTATGCAGTGAAACCAGCAATAACTGTCTGAGGAGTCAGGTTCTCTATAATGATTATATGTCAGCATGCCTTAAATATTAAAAAATCAGCTATTTGATATAATTCTCTATTAGAATCAAGAAACCTAGACTACAAAACAATGCCATTTTTTCTAACAAAAGTTTAACATTTTAAATGCCTTTAAAAATGTACTTTATATATAGCTCTTGAAATGAAGTGATTCATTTTTGATGCTTAAATAAAAATTACTTTAGTTTCCCTTTAAATTTAACCACACTATTGGTTAGGAAATAGATTCATAGAAGTTAAAAGACCATTAAATATGGTAGAATTGCATAATCCACAGATGCAGACTAAAAGACAATGCAATAGCACTTACTCTGAGGGGCCGATTTATCAAGGCCCGAATGGCCCTGAATGCAGCTGTTTCCGCGCGAGCCTTCTGGCTCACCGGAAACAGGAGTTAAGAAGCCACGGTCTTAAAAACGCTGCTCTTTAACTCGTCCCCACCCTCTGAGGCGGCGGACAGCAATCAGCCCAATTGGATAAGATTGGGTTGATTAACACCCCCTGCTAGCGGCCGATTGGCCACGAATCTGCAGGGGGCGACATTGTACAAGCATTTCTAGTGAAATTCTTGTGCAATGATAAATGCAGACAGCGTATGCTGTCGTCATTTACCGATGTAAGGCGGACATGATCCGCTACAGCAGATCATGTCCGCCCGCATATTAAATAATTGGCTCCTGAATATCAAATCACAGGTAGATTTTTTTCATGAGAAATTTTAGACTGCTTCTACTCCATGTAACAGCCATCAGCCAATTACAAACTCATATACATATACACTGTGAACTCTTGCACATGCGCAATAGGAGCTGGTGCCTCAGAAAGTGTGCATATAAAAAGACAGCAGAAAATGATAATTGAAGTAAATTGCAGAGATGTTTAAAATTGCAAGCACTATTGGAAACATGAAAGTTTCATTTTGACTTTTTGCGTCCCTTTAAAAAGACATTTAAAAAAGTCCCTTTAAAAAAGACATCCTGAAAATGATTTCACAAATATTGCATTCTATGTTCTGTTATAATAAGCACCACTAGAAATAATAACAGCTCCTTATGTTTCAAGATTGAAAAGAGAAGCATTCACAAGGTGCTATTCTTGTTGGTTAAAAAAAAGATATCTATACAATAGAATTGCATATTTAACAAGTGCATAGGAAAAAGACAGTGCAGTAGCACTTACTCTGAATTTCTAATAAGCTAGTAGATAAAACATTTAGAAGATTTTATCTAGGATAATGATGAATCTTTTGCTCGGATACATAAGAGTGTGCCAATTAATTACATGTTTTGGACACTTTAGTAATCTGAAAATAAACAAAGAGTTTAACCTTTTAAAGCCGTTATGCCGTTCCATTCCGTCATAATTAGACTGGGCTTTAAAGCCGTTATGACGGAATGGAACGTCATAACTAACGGCTGTCCTGAAGCCTTCTGTGCTTCAGGGATTTAATCGCGGTCTGGAGGGCGTTCCTAGGATTGTAGGGACGCCCCCCAGATGCGATCCAATAATTGAAATCTCGCGATCGTATGCACGATCGCGTAGTTTCAATTTGTCTACATCGGAACAGTTGTTCCGATGTAGGCACTTTAACCCTGTCACGAAAGGGTTAATGAGCTGCTGTTGCCTCACAAATGGACCAAACATCTTGAAAGCTCCAAAATGTTGAGTGCTTTTCAGTCATTGAAGATTACACAATACTTTTTTGCTATTTTCTCTCTTAATGCTAATGTACAGCATGTTTTCTGACTATAAGTATAGTGGTCAAAGGAGAGAAACAAACTGACTATTGAGTCACTTGAAGGGATTCTATTAGTTCAATATAATTTCAACGATTTATCTTTAAAAACACCCATAATACTTGAACAGCAATAAATCACTACTGAAAAAAGGACTAGATTACAAGTGGAGCGTAAACGATTTTGCGAGGGTTTTCACGATTGTTTGCACTCCTTTTTAATTGTGCTAATATTACAGGTTGAGACAAATCGCAATATACGCTGGAATCAATACTGCGATCTCAGAGCTGTGGTTAACTGTTTTTCGAAAATAAAAAGTGTAACAAAACACATCAAAAATACATTACAAAGTACACTTACACTCATAGTAACACTATCTAATAAACATTAATTAAAAAAAAATATTGCACAAAAAAGTTACAAGGGCTCAAAGATATGAGATCTCAGGTGTTAGAAGAAAACAAAAAGCCGCCAAAGGACTTTACTTAGAGATACATAAAAATATATTGCTAAGTACATTGTAGCCCTTTGCAGTTAAGTAGATGAAAACATGTTAAAGCGTATTTATAAAAAAACAGAAAAAATCTTCAAATCATAAGCGCTATTAAAAGCCTAAAATAGGTGACAGTGGTGCATAAAAAAACTTTGTAAAGAAAAATAAATAAACAATTATGTGAAACTACAAACTAGTGGACCTTCAAAGATTATATATTGCGTGAAGCCTAAAACAGGTTAAATAAAAAACGAAATAGGATAAAGTGCAAAATCTGCATACATTTAATACAAATATATTAAAAAATTAGAACAAATATAACAAGTATACTGAACTCAACATGCGTTGATCAGGCGCAAATATATAGTGTAGCATACAAAATATGAGACAACTCGCAACAATATTTTAAAGCTATGTTGCAAAAATGATTACAATATATCAAATAACAAAACATCTGGCTTTTCGATTGAATTTATCCACATATTCTTCTGGAAACCATCTGTTCCTTCGCTTTATTGTTTTTATTGCTAGTATTTTTTATTGATATATTGTAATCATTTTTGCAACATAGCTTTAAAATATTGTTGCGAGTGGTCTCATATTTTGTATGCTACACTTTATATTTGCGCCTGATCAACGCATGTGGAGTTCAGTATACTTGTTATATTTGTTCTAATTTTTTAATATATTTGTATTAAATATATGCAGATTTTGCACTTTATCCTATTTAGTTTTTTTATTTAGCCTGTTTTAGGCTTCACTCAATATATAATCTTTGAAGGTCCACTAGATTGTAGGTTCACATAATTGTTTATTTATTTGTCTTTACAAAGTTTTTTATGCACCACTGTCACCTATTTTAAGCTTTTAATAGCGCTTATGATTTGAAGATTTTTTCTGTTTTTTTATATTCAGTCTTTTTCTTATTCACTTAATCCAAATAGAGGTTGGGGTATCCTCACATTTATCATAGGCCTAATAGGGTTTCTTAGCGCAGTAACCAATATTTTTTTGCACTTAAAGCATATTTATGCAATATTTATATTTTCATGTCAGGTAAGCGCATTTTTCAGTATGCAATCATGTATGCGCATTTTACAGTATACGATCATGTATGCGCATTTTACAGTATGCGATCATGTATGCGCATTTTACAGTATGCGATCATGTATGCGCATTTTACAGTATGCGATCATGTATGCGCTTTTTACAGTATACGATCATGTATGCGCATTTTACAGTATGCGATCATGTATGTGCATTTTACAGTATATGATCATGTATGTGCATTTTATGGTATGCGCTCAGGTATGTGTATATTACAAACAAAAATGTTAAAGAACATTGGAATATGAAATAGCGCTAATGAGAATATGTGATGGTGTATGCGCAAGAGTGTTTTTTTTTCCCCCACTTTTTTTTCTCCATTGACTTCTTTGGGGGAATACATGAACGCACATGCGATATTGTAAGTTCCGATTTTTGCGCTATTCGGGTTACCGCTAGTGCGAAATAAGTTTTTTTCAACTTGAAATACCAGACAAACCCAACTAGCTGTAAAATTAAAATCCTAGCAGAGTTTTCACTATATCGAAAATGCAAAATACTGCTCCACTTGTAATCTAGCGCATAATGTAAAAAAACAGTATAAACATAAACAAGATTGTAAAGGGGAAATCCAGAACATTTTCTTAATCTGAAAACAACAGTATCAAAAACTGATAAAAAAAAAAAGATCCGTCTTTAAGTGTTCAAAACATTTATAGGTGTCCTTTAAAAAAAAATGATGACAATGGTATGGCAATTCTAACATAATATTATTGTCTAGAAAAAGTCCCCACAGCCTGCCACTTGTATATGTCTACATATCTCTTTTGCCATTAGGATGCAGTGCAATGGGTAGGTTTAGACTGTAGTGGAAGTATAGTTGGGGGGTCATTTTATTCTCGGACTCAGGCAGCACATTTTCAGTGCATGTCCTTGATTCACTTTGTGAAACTGGGATATTAATAGGGCAGGGAGAGCTGCCTTTTTTAAAGAGATATGAAACACAAAAAATGTCTTTCATGATTCAGATAGAACGTACAATTTTAATTAACTTTCTCATTTACTTCTATTTTCATTTTTTATTTGTTCACTTGGTATCTTTTTTTGAAAAGCAGGGACTTATGCTTAGAGCTGGCCCATTTCTGGATCGCTATATGGCAGCAGTTTTGCAAGAATGTTATCAATTTCCAAGAAGCACTATTTCCTGCTATGTAGGGCTTCAGGTGCCTACCTAAATGCCTACAAAGAATAACATGGGATGGCTGGCTGGGAAATGTCAAAATCAGCAATAGTTGATGCTAGTTAAAAAAAAAAAAAAAATCTGGTCATGTTTAAAGGGACACTGTACCCAATTTTTTTCTTTTGCAATTCAGAAAGAGCATGCAATTTTAAGCAACTTTCTAATTTACTCCTATTATCAATTTTTCTTCGTTCTCTTGCTATAATTATTTGAAAAAGAAGGCATATAAGCTTTTTTTTTGGTTTCAGTACTCTGGACAGCACTTTTTTATTGGTGGATGAATTTATCCACCAATCAACAAGGACAACCCAGGTTGTTCACCAAAAATGGGCCGGCATCTAAACTTACATTCTTGCATTTAAAATAAAGATACCAAGAGAATGAAGAAAATTTAATAATAGGAGTAAATTAGAAAGTTGCTTAAAATGTCATGCTCAATTTGAATCACGAAAGAACATTTTTGGGTACAGTGTCCCTTTAAGCATACACAGATCCCAAGAACAATGAATCTGCATATGAACAGATTTCATTTAGTACTAAAAATGTTAACCACTTGCCTGGATTCATATTAAAAAAAAGAAAAGCTACAGCAATCTAAAAAAAGGAACCATGTGGCTAAAAATATAAGGTTCTTTGGTGCATGACTCCTAGTGCCATTTGTCTAAGTTTAAATACTGATGAAATCATTTTAATATATGATGTCCCTATTGTAGTAATTGCCCATAAAACTGAAAACAGCTACAAAATAACTGAAGAATTCCTGTGGTGCTGCACACTGGATGGATGAATTTCCTTGCCAGTGTTATGAGTTCATGTCCTGTTGCGGAACATGGATTCATGATTTAGTAGTTATTAAAGGGACATAATACTTATATGCTAAATCACTTAAAAGTGATGCAGCTTAACTGTAAAAAAGCTGAAAATATCACCTGAACATCTCTATGTAAAAAAAGGAAGATATTTTACCTCACAATTGTTCTGTAAAAAGTTATCTTACCGTTACTGTCCAGCTGCAGGTAAAAAAGGAAGAAATGAACAGCAGCCAATCAGCATCAGCAGTGCTGAGGTCATGAACTGTTTCACTGTGATCTCATGAGATTTCATAGTAAATTTCCTTAAACTGTCCCTTGCAAGTTTCCAGGGCAGGCATACTGATTTGCTGCTTAAAGTTCTTTACAAATAGGTGTAAATACTTAGGACATTTTGAGGTAAAATATCTTTCTTTTTTACATAGAGATGTTCAGGTGATATTTTCTAGTCAGTTTTTTACCGCTATGCTGCATCACTTTAAAGTGTTTCAACATTTATGTAGCATGTCCCTTTAATAATTATGAGAAGATTTCATAATGAACTGTAAAACAAGTGAAGCGCTAATTTAATGTGCGCCCATAAAGGGCGCACGATAACTACCCAGCCATTACAAGTGGCTGGTTAATGCTACCACTATCTCGCGGTAGCATTTTGCGCTAGAATTTATTTACCTGAGATCAGATCTCTGGTTAATGAAAAACATTTCCCCCAATTTCCCCAAAAATAAAGTGTACAGTTCATTTATTCATAACAAAATAGCATTTTTTTAAATTTAAAATAACTGCACGAAACAATTATAAGCTTTCTATGGGGACTGTGTTTTATGCTGCAAATATATATGTATATGCTTATAAATATAAATATATTTATGTGTTAATATGTGTATATGCATATATAAACATATAATATACTTGTATATATTCATATACATATATATTTTAAATTTGCTGCCCAACGCTGTGCGACTTACCCCCGTCACTGTGCTAGGTTCTTTGCTTTGTCTACGGCTTTAGAACAAGGCTCCCATTGGAGCCTATGGGAGCGCACTCTCGTGAGTGTAAAGCTTCCAGGCAATGCAAACACGAAGTCACGTATGGATTGCACTTAACTTGTAATACCAGCGCACATTCGCGTGTGCCTGTATTACTGAGTGGACTGGAGCGCAAATATCGCGCTCATAAAAGCAATCCACTTGTAATCTAGACCATAATATATTAATACTCTTTTTAAAAAAAATAGAAACTGAATGTATAACATTTAAAGTTATAACACTCACAAATGATGAAGAAATGCTTGGTTTTAACTATGAGCCCCACCTAGGCTTTATATACGAAATCACTGATGACAACACATGGCATCATCAATTATCACCTTGCTCACATGATACATGACATCACTTATAAGACTGCACTGCTGCACATAACCAGGACTGATATTTTCATTGGTCTAAAAATCAGTGACTGATAAAAAAGAATGTTAGCAGCCTAATGAGTGCATAGTGCATTTAGAGATATTTGGAACCCAGCTTATTTGGGAATCCTAAGCCAAAGATTCTTAGGGGCCTTAGGTCCCCTAAACAAACAATATTTGTGTTACCCCGCCCTCTTAAACTGAAAAATACCTCAGTTATGATGTTTGACTCACTTTGGCTCAAGTAGAAAAAGTCACTAACTGGTTTGTGAGAGGTATGTGATGACTTGAGTTAAGAAAAGTTGTCATCGGTAACCAAGATCCTACTGGTGTGACACACTAGAGGTCAAAAATCAGTTTGTACAAATTTCCTGTGTGATAAACCATCCTCAAAGATCAGTAACAAACTTACATTTCAATAATTAGTCAATGTAAGTTCAGGCAAAGAGCAGGTTTGGCTGACTTTTTTTTTCTTCTAACGCATGAGATCTCATTTCTTCGAGCATTTATAACTTTTGTGTGCTATTATTTTTTAGAATAATTTTAATTGCATGGTGTAATTATGAGTGTAAGTGTACTTTGTAATGTAGTTTCGCTAAACAGTTAACCAGAGCTCTGAGTATGCGGTAATCATTCTAGCGTAAATCATGATTGCGCTCAAGTGATCGTGTTAACTTTCAACTCGCAATAGCAAAGGTAAAGCCGACGAGCACAAACACCCGTGATTAATCCCTAATCGATTGCGCGTAACTATTAGCACTCCACTCATAGTCTGGCCCAGTATAATATAATAAAGCAATACATAAAAACAAGGATACTTGCATGAAATTGGAGATCCACAAACTTACTGTAATTGGTCCAATCTCCCAATGTCTGACCAGACGATTAGACAGACAATGCATTTCAAGATTCCACCTCAGGGACTGTTGTGACTACCAGTCTGAGGTAAAAGGCAAAATGTATTGTGCTATTACAATTATAAAACTATTACCAAAAATAAAATATCAAAAGGACAAACACAATGATATTGTTACTCTGGTAGCTCCTTTACAACTGTTCCTGAGAGGAGACAGAATAACATAACAGACTATTAAATCTAGGGAAACCTAGGCAGTGAGCACTGGGCATTACTAAAATCTTTCCCTTTACTTTGATAGTTAAACAATCAATAATTAAAAAAAAATAATAAAAAAAATCTGCATATTATTATCTGGCATTTATTAAATGTATTTAACATGGAACATCCAATGAATTTAAAATATGGTTTGTGTGCATCCTTAAAGGGACATTAAACACTAAATAAATGCTAAATAAAATGATGCATTCAAAGAAAAGATTAGTCTAAGAATAACATGTAGATGTATTTTTTAAAGTTTTATTAGCTGTTTAAATATTGACAAAATAAGTGTGAAGTATAACTGTCTATAAAACAAAGGCATCTGCCATGTTGTAACTTAGGTTACCTTCTCTGCTGTGGCCAAACAGGAATAGTTATAAATAGGTCACTAGAGTGTGCAGCCAATGGCTGTGTAGTGTGTAGAATATAATAGTGTTCTGCACTTCCAATTCTAACAGGAACTGAAAAGCTCACAATTTCAGAATAGAATTACAAGAAAAGGGGACAAAATAAATAATGAAAGTATATTTCAGACTTTTTTATACATTACAATTTATCATTTTATATTAAAATCTCAAAGTGTTTAATGTCCCTTTATTGTACACTGTATGTCCCCCGTTTATAAAGACATCAATAAGTAGATTTCCTAAGGTGTAACTGGTAATAGACAGAAAGTGGCTCGCCTCTACCAATTAGCCCAGTTACTATAAATAAATAAATATCTATCTATATAGATATAACAGAGCTTTTTTTGTGGGGGTACTCACTGGTACTTAGTACCCCCACCTCTGCCAACTCATAACAGGTAATATTTGTAATCATCATGTAAATACTCAAGAGGGGGTTTCAAAATACATCAAACATTGTAAATAATGTTGTCCCTTTGCTTTTCTAAAAGTTACTGAGCAGAATTTATCAATCAATAAGTGAATACCGGCACCTTTATTTTGAGTAGGAGTCTTTTACAAAAATGCACCAGTATATATATATATATTTATATATATATATGTATATATATATATATATATATATATATATATATATATATATATATACATTCAGTCATTTTTAATCTAAAGTCTATTGATTGGATAATAAAGCTGAGCACATGGTTGATGTGAAAAACCATGAGATAGTGGGAGTATTTATATATATATATATATATATATATATATATATATATATATATATATATATATATATATATATATATATACAAACTCCAAAAAGTGAATCCACCCTCGTGGGTCAGCTACCTGGGTGCATATATGTAGATAATATAAACCAAAAGGAATGCACTCAAAGGACTTTAGGATATCAATAAGTCAAAAATGTTATTGATGTTTCGGGAACTGATATATAATCTTCTTCAGAAATTTCTGAAGAAGGGGATATATCAGTCCTCGAAACGTCAATACAAATTTGACTTATTGATATCCTAAAGTCCTTTGAGTGCATTCCTTTTGGTTTATATATATATATATATATATATATATATATATATATATATATATATATATATATATATATATATATATATATATATATATATATACAAAAATGCTTATATATAAGACTTTCATCAAAGTTACATGCTATAGGCCTGGGGGACTCCCTTTTCTTTGTAATATAGTTGCGATAACCGGCTGTTTAACTTTTTGTATAGCGTTTTTGCCTTAAAGGGACATGCCACCCACATTTGTTCTTTTATGATTTAGAAAGAGAATGCAATTTGAAACATCTTTCTAATTTACTTATATTATCTAATATGTTTTATTCTCTTGATATGCTTTGATGAAAAGTATATCTAGATATGCTCACTAGCTGCTGATTGGTTGCTGCACATAGAAGCCTTGTGTGATTGGCTCACCATGTGCATTGCTTTTTCTTCAACTAAGGATATCTAAAAAATGAAGCAAAATAAATAATGGAAGTAAATTGTAATGTTGTTTAAATTTCTATTCTCTATCTGAATCATGAAAGAAAGATTTTGGGTTTAGTGGCCCTTTAAGTGTCAACTGATGTAGAGACATTTTAACTATTATGTCTAAACTTTAAATAGTTTGTTGCTTAAGTTAGAGCGTAATTTTTGAATAGGTTATCCTAAGAGAAGACTGGCCGGTCAAGTGTGTTAAATGCATCTTTTTAAATGTGTTTTATTATGTATAGGAACTCTGCTCACGGATAGGGCAAAGGTCCATTGTTTTTAGATCTGTTTCTGAAATAAATTTATATACAACTTTTTTCAAGAGTGCTGAAATCCCTTTTCTTTATACAGAGTTTGTCGAAATTCTGTAACCATATCTTTCTTTTTTTTGTTCACTTTTATATATATATATATATATATATATATTATTTTGGAAGTGAAGGGCACTCGCAGGTTTTTTTTAGAGAACCATAGAATATTTTTAATTGTAATAACAACAAGTCATCAAGGACAAAGTCGACGTTTCGGCTCGCTTCAGAGCCTTCTTCAAGACATAGAAAATCTCAATTCGGCGTGTAGCCGTACTCCCAAAACAGGAAATGCAAACAACTGTTTTGGGAGTACGGCTACACGCCGAATTGAGATTTTCTATGTCTTGAAGAAGGCTCTGAAGCGAGCCGAAACGTCGACTTTGTCCTTGATGACTCGTTTTTACAAATAAAAATATTCTATGTTTCTCTAAAAAAAACCTGAGAGTGCCCTTCACTTCCAAAATAATCTATACATGACTTCTTGAGGATTGCACCCAGGTGGCTGATATATTGCCGTGGCTGGAGTGCTGGGACACCTGCTATTAGTATATATATATATATATATATATATATATATATACACACTCACCGGTCACTTTATTAGATACGCCTGTTCAATTGCTTGTAACACAAATTGCTAATCAGTCAATCACATGGCAGCAACTCAATGCATTTAGGCATCTAGACGTGGTGAAGACGACTCGCTAAAGTTCAAAACGAGCATCAGAATGGAATAAAGGGGATTTAAGTGACTTTGAACGTGGCATGGTTCTGGTCTGAGTATTTCAAAAACTGTTGATCTACTGGGATTTCCACCGCACAACCATCTCTAGGGTTTACAGAGAATGGTCCGAAAAAGAGAAAATATCCAGTGAGCGGCTGTTGTGTGGACGACAATGCCTTGTTGATGTCAGAGGAGAATGGGCAGACTGGTTCAAGATGATCGAAAGGCAAGAGTAACTCAAATAATTACTCGTTACAACCAAGGTATGCAGAATACAATCTCTGAACGCACAACACATCGAACCTTAAAGCAGATGGCCTAAGCAGCAGAAGAGCACACCGGTTGCTACTCCTGTCAGCTAAATTGGACAATAGAAGATTAGAAAAACGTCTCACTTTCAGCTGCGACATTCAGATGGTAGGGCCAGAATTTGGCGCAAACAACATGAAAGCTTGGATCCATCCTGCCTTGTATCAACTGTTCAGGCTCGTGGTGGTGTTGGTGTAATGGTGTGGGGGAAATTTAATTTGCACACTTTGGGCCCCTTAATACCAATTGAGCATTGTTTAAACGCCACGGCTTACCTGAGTATTGTTGCTGACCATGCCCATCCCTTTATGACTACAGTGTACCCATCTTCTGATGGGTACTAGCCATCATGTAACAAAGCTCAAATCATCTCAAACTGGTTTCTTGAACATGACAATGAGTTCACTGTACTCCAATGGCCTTCACAGTCACTAGATCCCAATCCAATAGAGCACCTTTGGGATGTGGTGGAACGGGAGATCCGCATCATGGATGTGCAGCAGACAAATCTGCAGCAATTGCGTGATGTCATAATGTCAATATGAACCAAATTCTCTGAGTAATGTTTCCAACACTTTGATGAATCTATGCCATGAAGAATTGAGGCACTTCTGAGGCCAAAATGGGGTCCAAGCCGGTACTAGCAAGGCGTATCTAATAAAGTGGCCGAGGAGTGTATATATTATTATTATCGGTTATATATTGTATTGTTTTTCTTCTTCAGTTGTTATTCCAAAGATAGTTATTTGCTCTGTTGTGTTTAGTGGAAATAGTATTGGTTCTGGGTAGATCTCAGTTTGTTTGTATTTTGGTTGTTTTTGGGGGTGTTTTTTTGTTTTTTTTTAACCTTTCAATTGTTCCAAATTCTGTGGGATTGTCATGAGTTAGGATGTCTAGCTGCTTTCCATTTTTACCAACATGGCCAGTATTTTTTAACATTCAGTTGAAAATGAAAATATATAAAGATGTTATTCTGGGAAACATATTCTAAGTGTGTTGGACTTTAATTACAAACCAATGATAATTTAAAACCAGCCCTAGCAACTTTAGTTCTTATATATGCTTTACAATTATTTATACAACTATATGCTAATGAACATGAGCAGTATTTTTTTTTCTTGAAAAGTTGGAAACCCTAAACCCATGAAACTCCTCAGTGCCACCCATTTCCCCCTCCCACAGCTGTAACACAAAACACTAGTGGTCCACCGCCTGCAAGTTCCCTTTGACACAAAATAAAACCTTACAGGTGGTGATAGTTTGATAAATGGAGCTTACATATTATGTGTATGGTATATGTGCAAGTAATATGTGATTGTATTATGTATAACCTGCGTGTTGTAGTTTTTTATATTCATTAAATATTTATATTAATTACTCTTTTTCCCTTTGGCTTTTTTGATTTTTTTTATGCCAGTTATGTAGACAGATAATTTTATAAATCCCGAGACACTGATGTCATCTACAGAAGCAGCACAAGAGGATGTGAGGGAGCCTACTAGTACTGAGGCTGATGTAAGTGCGGGATATATGAGGGCGTGGCCGGACCAATAGACACAGTGCGTGAGAAGCACATTGCCTTTATTATCTGCATTAAATATTAACTATCACAGTCGGCGCTCTCGTTGCACTGGGAGGAGCTGGAAGCTCTAAGCTCAAGTCATAACCCCCAGCTCTAGTGTTATTATTCGAGGATCACTATAGCTGTCAAATCATTGCTAATTTATTACTGGGAGGAGCGAGACTTATTTCACCGGGACACTTCTTCTCACCGTCCTTACTTCGCTCCCCATCATCCCAACTACAACAATCAACTCCAATCGGATCATACAATCAGTACATTGATTCTTCGGTGATTCTAAATACAAATAAACAAATAAAAACCACAAGGTAAGTAGCGGAGACGCAAAATGCAGATTGACTATAACGGTGCTTTATTACCCGTGATCAGACTCACTGTACCGCGTATAAGATATGTGACAGTTGCTCTGTCATTCACGTTTGACTTTACGGAAACCTTTCACTTACAGTGACCGAGCCCTACTGCAAACTTCCTGTGCACTTTTTAGCCTGCTTCGTGTTTATATTCATGTTCCCTTTACCGAAGGTGTAAGAAATATAACTGTGCATTTCTTTCGTCATAAACATTTTTTTAGCCTGTATAATGTAACTTTAGTGTGATTTTTTTTTATATATCAATGTTTTACTTGTTATACTTACTGATTTAATGTACTTTTAATAGACCAAAAAATGGATTCTGATAAGAAAACTGAAGTTAATGGCATTGGTGAGACTGCAGTGACCATCGTAGATCCCAGCCCTCCAAAGTGAGTTTATAAAAAAAAAAAAAATTAAGTTGTGTTTATGGATTTACAATGTTTAATTGGCAAGGTTAAAGGGACAGTTAACATCTTGAGATTTTAATATCAGAGATTTAGTCATGCTGTCATTTGTTAGAGCATGTCATTTTATCACTGTAGACCCTACAAATGTATGTTTAACCCCTGCAAAATTGTTAAACACAACGTTAAAGTGCAGCTCAGGAGCCGAAGAGAATATCTGGGTCAGAGCCTAAACTGTGGTTGATCCAATCAGCAGCACTAGTCGCATGACCCAGCAGTGTATCTAGCACTGCTGATTGACTTTGCTGCAGTTTCCCTCTAGGACCAATAGTTCTTTACAGGTTCCAAGCAGTACTTTACCTATGTGTGTAGGGTTGATAGTGATAACATTGCATGTAATTTTGTTTCACTATAAAGATAAGAACAGCAAAACAATGCACTTTATACTAACATAATGACTGTGGCTAGCATTGTCAGTTGCAGATTGAGGCCTGGATGGATTGTTGCCTCCAAATTTTGCAAGCTGGGGGTAGAGTTTGGATACTGAAAACAATTGCATCAAGCAAGATGTTAATTTGTTTTAAGAATGTTTAGACTTGATATTCTATAGCCAGACAAAAGAAATGTCTCGTAATTAACAAGGTGCTTATTGACCTTTTAATAACCAAAAAATCATATCAGATAGATATGTATAATATTTACTGTATTTGCATAGCAAAATATTAACACTTGTTGTAAGTTCAAAATAAAATTGGTTTCTATGTCTCTATCATGAACATATAATAAACACATCACAGTTTTAACAAACAGAAAGTTAAGCAGTCTGCCAGGAACGAACAACAGCTCAGTGGCTTGTTCTGTGGCCCGGGTTACCACCTGGGAGTAGCTTCTTTTAGCCCAATTGTGCTTTTTCACAGAAGAAAACTTTCCTGAAGCATATCAGTATGATCCTGTCTATCAAAGTTATCCCACCCCCGAAATACCAGGCAATTCTCCTCTGAACAAGGGAAATGGCAACCCCAGATGATCGTTTCGGACTCCTTTGGGTCTCGTCACTGAGGTCCAGCCATATACCTCTAAGGGATTGCCTGGTATTTTGGCGCTGGACTGACCTTAATAGGTGGGATCAGACTGATGTACTACAGGACATTTCTACTCTGTGAAAAGCATTACTGGGCTAAAAGAAGCTGCACCCAGGTGGCAAATCGCCATAGAACAAGCTATTGAGCTGGTTGTCCGTTCCTGAGAGTGAGCTTCTCTCTGAGTGTATTACATAAGAGTTTTGTCTAAAATTATTTACTGATTCGTCTGGTAATTTAGGATTCAGCAATATCATTTTTCTTAGCAACAAAAACATTTTTTTGACATTCCTTCCACATGTGACTTGTGCAGTTTTAACCTGAAAATCCATACTTCAAGTGACATTTCTTTATTTAAGGTGTGTTGCTTACAAAACATTTCAGTAATGACAACTGACATACAAAAATCTAGAAATATTGAAGAACAATTTTACCCTGTAACTTTTCTATACAGAGGTTAATGTTCCTTCTTGATTCTAGGTCAGGATAATGTCAGGCTCAAATAATGTATATTTGTAATTATTTCTCATCATCCTAAGGATTGCAAAATGTTAGTCCAGATGGGATCTGTTCTGTTACAACCCTCTTAACATAATGGTTATTGATCTCCAGAATACAGTTTTGTAAACCTAATTGTATGAAAAAAAATATTTTAATGGTATTATTTATTTTAACTGTGAGTTTGGATAATGTTCTTGATTACTGCTGAATCTTTTTTTTAATGTAATACACTAATTTGTAGCCAAAACAAGGGTTGTGGAATTATAAAAGAAAATATATCAGCATGAATGGAGTTTATTTAATTGTAGTGTCATTTCCAAGGAGATATGCTAGATTATTTATTAGGCGTGTTTTTTCCCATTTATTCTATTTTCTTTTGTATTGGTAGCTAATATATAAAGATAACAAGTAGTAATCAGTACATCTTAAATGATCAACCCTTTATTATTTGAAATTACTGATATTTGATAAAACAAATTAGAAAAATAAATCATACAGAAGGAATTAAAAAGCGATTTAGGAATACAGATAATAGATTTAGGTTAGAGTTACTATTTAATTTTTGAACAATCAAATTCGTATTTCAAGACTTAAAATGTGTTAAACATGTAGTTAAAGTTTGAGTCCTGGAACACCCCATTCTATTCCGTATTAGCGTACAGCTGGTGATTGGAGCATACAATGTAATTCTACTTCTTATTTTTTCACGTGTATCCTCATCCAAATGAACACAATTTAAATGTATATAACCCCTTTGCAGGAATTAAGCAAATAGTAAAAAGGAATTTGTTTAAATAAATAAATGCATAGTAGTAGTTTTTGCATTTGTAGCATTATTGAACAAACATTAGAATTTCTAGTTTTTGAAACAATATCAGACTTGAGGCCTCACAGTTCAGCCTTCTAAAGCATTTTAACTGGGTGTTGTAGATCCTAGTTTCTCAACAGCCGGGCCACGGCCCAGTACCAGGCATTGACAGCCCTCCTGTGTGGGCCACAACCTAAAATGCCCCCACTGCATGCTGTGACAGGCCTGCCGCTCCACACATAAAAATACTGGGCAGGCCTGTCAGAATGCCATTGCACATGTGCGTGTGCACATATAGTGGCAGTTCAGTGGGAGGACAGTGTAGCACAAATGGCAGATAGGACTGGACCTGTGCACCGCAGTTAAGTGATACCAACCCACTGACACCACTGACACCAATGAATGAATGATTTTCTTTCCCCGCTTACACCAAAGCATTTTAATATATATATATATACTACAGGGCCCTGGACATGGCCGGGTAAAATTTACCGGGCCTTGAGGTCACTTGGGTTGAGAACCATTAGTTGCTGATTGCTGGGCACCACTGGCATATAATGCAGATGGGAGCTGAGTACTTAAAGAGACATAAAACCCCTCATTTTCCTTTCACGATACAGAGTGTAAAAACAAAAACTTTCTAATTTACTCCTATTATTAAATTTGCTTTGTTCTCATGGTATTCTTTGTTTAAAGGGATACCTAGATAGTAGCAGTGCACATGTCTGGAGCACTATATGGCAAGAATTTTGCAAGAATAGTTTTAACAATACATACATTTTGCAAGAGCACTAGCTGGCAGCAGTCATGTAGTGCTCTAGATGTGCACGGCTCATACCTAGGTATTCCTTCAATAAAGAATATCACAATAACAAAACAAATTTAGTAACAGAAGTAAAATGGAAACTTTTTTTAAATTGTGTGCTCTGTCTGAATCACAAAGAAAAGATGACTGGGTTTTATATTCCTTTAAAAGGACATTCTGTTAAAATGGATGTAATAAAATGTATCATGGTGTTCCCAGTGTTTGATGGGATAGCCAACGGTTCCATGAATTATATTTAATGATAAATCACATGTAAGTATTTAAAGCAAGAAAAAACAACTGTTTATAGAGCAAGATTTATCATTGGTGTTCTCCTAAATTTGCGCCTTAAAATGCGCTGAGAATTAATGCCCTAAAATTTGGCTAGTGAGACTGTAAAATTCTCCTACTCAGTTCATGATCGCCTAGGTGCACAGGTGCGGCAAAAAAGACTTAAATTAGATTATTGCAGGTGTATTTTCTATAGTACGTCTTATCAAATTGACTAGTTACTTATTTATATTTTTTACACCTATAGAGAACTTAAAGTTCTCCTAGAAATGCATGCACTGAAGTTCTCCATAAGTACTGTGTAGAACAGCCTTAGAAATCATTTCTCTTCGAGCTCATGTTGTGAGTTCTCTCTGATGTTGGCAGGAACTTTGAAAAGCCAGAGGAGTAAGATTTATTTATGCGTTTTCATATTTCACAATATTGCGATCATGATATCGCTTTGTCATATTTCTAAATATTGTGGTTGCGATTTCACTTATGTAATATTCATATTTTATAATATTGCGATCGTACTGTAGCAAGCGTGCTCAATATTAATATATATCAGTGTTCTCCACAGAAAATTTTGCCAGCTGGGTGGCATTATGAAGTAGCCGGCTAAGGCCAGTGTAATATTTTCTAATACTGCTATGCAAATCCCAAATTATTGCATAATTTAACATAAATGTATTTCATGATAATTTGTGCAATAAAAACTGAACATTTTTAATATTAGGTCATTTTTAACCATGTGGTGAGTAAAATCAGCTGGGTGGTGCACCAGCTTAAAAGGTCCTGTGGAGAACACTATGGGGCCGATTTAACAACGGATAAATGTACCTGTTTCCGTGCGAGCCTTCAGGCTCGCCGGAAACAGGAGTTAAGAAGCAGTGGTCTTAAGACCGCTGCTTCTTAACTTGTACGCCTCCTCTGAGGCGCCGATCGCATATGATCGGGTTAATTGACACCGCCTGCTAGCCGCGAATCTGCAGCGGGCGGCATTGCACAAGCAGTTCACCAGAACTGCTTGTGCAATGATGTCGGCATTTATCGATGTGCAGTGGACATGATCCGCTACAACAGATCATGTCTGCTCGCACTTTGTTAAATTGGCCCTTGATATCTATATGTTAATATAGAACACGCAATATTAGAAAATATGAATATTACAAACGCAAAATTGCAATTGCAGTATTGTGAAATATGACAATACGAAATTGTGATCGCAATATGGTGTAATAAAAATCTGGATATTTGTTCCACTTTTTAGGTTATCTAGTGAAAAAAGCCATAAAAAATATGTTCTATAAAATGGTGCATAAATAAGCTAAAAATAAATGCAAAAAAAGTGCTTTATTTATTTTGGGTATTTCTGTAAACAAGATTTACCCATAACTAGCAATTAAGCTTATTTCCAATAATAAATTAGGCGCATATAGCTATTCGACAGGAGAAATGTATCATTTCTTCGCCTGAGCTATTATTTGGGAAAGCGCAAAAAAATACTATAATTTTTTTGATAGATTTGGGCGCACAGATGTGGTTCTACAAAGGTGCACATAGGTTAAGGCATTCGAGAATTCTGATAGCGCTTGATTAATCTTGCTCATAATATCAGTAGAATAAAAGAACAAAGACAACAGTTGAACTGATAGTTACATCTAAACTAGAATAATTTAATTCATAATAATATCCTTATATGCAAAATTGATTTAAATGAAAGTGCTAGGAATATGGGAACTTGAAATAGCTGATTCTTAAGAGCTGACTACAACAGTGCGACTCTTGGCAGGACCCTCTACCCATTTGATCCCTATAATTGTTTTGTTGTACTCTGCCTTTGTTTATAGCGCTGCGGAATCTGTTAGCGTTCTACAAATAACCGATAATAATAATAATAATAATAATAATTTTGCTGATTGAAGCCTTAATTGTTCTTAAAGGGACAATAAACACTAAATATATTCTATAAACATAGTATCAAGGTTATTCCCTGCCTCCCTCTAGTCATGAGTGCCACCATGTTGAAATCTAGTTTTCATTACATTCCAGTGCTGACCTCTTTGCACATGTGCAGTAACCTTCCCTCAGATACCTGCAGTTCCCTAATGGCAGCACCCTTAATTTGATGCAGGAAATGTTTTTAGTGTTTTGTATCTCTTTAAGAACATATCTATATAAATGTGCTGATCCTTCAGAAATAGCAAATTTTCTAATATTCTCTTCAATACATCAATGCATCCTTATCTATTTGTCTATCTTTCACCTCCCACTGGGAACTTGGTTGCGGCTTGCTGCCTCTTGCTTACATAGCTTTTCTAGAGAATACAAAAGTATTCTTCTTTTCAGTATAGGTGGTGGTTACACTGGGCAAAAGCAACTATTTGAAATGACAAAATAAAGGCAAATTTGTAAAGAATTTGATACAATCCAGCATATAAAACATATATTTAAGAAGATATTAAAGCAGAGACAAAGTTAGAGTAATGTTTATGTTTGCCTATGTAAAGGCTTGGTAGGGACATGTTGCAACATGCTTTGTACAGCCTCATGTTACAGCTATGCGAATGCTGTACTGGTTGGCGTCACATTTGGAACGTTGGATAAGGATAGATAGTGTAAAATGTATTGATATTATAGCCAACTGTTATTCACATAATTTGTTATACTATTATTATAGATTACTTACAAATTAAATGAATGAGTGCATTTCGGTTTTAAATAAAAGCTATTTTGCAATATGCTTCTTGTAACATATATTGCTGTTTCAGTGGCATATGCACATATGCTACATGCGACTAGAGGATCTGGATTCAAACACCTTACTGGTTCATAGAGCTGGCTGTGGTTTCCATTGTGTGTAATTGGTGTCATACAAGCCACTGCTGAGAATGTGTGGTGTTTGAATGCTGGTGCAAAGGGCATTTACAGCATATGTGAGTATGCCACAGAAAAACAGCAATAACTTTCACTAGAAGCATTTTTGCCAATGGATGTATATTGCAAAATGTTACTATTTAAAACTGAAATGCACTCATGCATGTTTTAATTTTGATATTACTAGCCCTTTAAAAGGACAGTAAAGTCAAAATTAAAGGGACATTGTACACTAGATTTTTCTTTGCATAAATGTTTTGTAGATAATCTATTTATATAGCCCACCTGGGAGTATTTTGTAATAATGTATTGTTTTGCTTATTATTTAATAACATAGCATTGATTTTCAGACTCCTAACCCAGCCCCAAAGTTTCAGATGTACATATGCGTTTACAGACTACTGCTGGCTCCTGTTTGTCTAATCTGTCTTTTCATATAGGGGGGGGGGGGCAGAGTGTCTGCACCCAACCCCTTTCACTGGGTGTCTCAGCTAAACTCATCAATTGAGCTAAACTGGGAGCTTCTAAATCAGTTTTTAAAAGGTTTTATACTGGATTTTTAGATCAGTATCTGTGCATATTGTTCTTTATAGTAGTGTCTATTACATGCAGTTATATGAAAATTGGTGTATATTGTCCCTTTAAACTTAAATAGATTGACATGACATTTTAAATTACTTTCCAAATCACTTATATTAAGATTTGTGCTTTGTTGTCTTGGTATCCTTTGTGAAAGAGTAACCCTAGATAAGCTCAGGAGCTTGCATGTGTGTTTAGCCATATGGCAACAATGTTTGCAACATTGTTTAAAGCAAAGTTATACAATTTGCAAACACTGCTGCCATAGACTGCTTAAGACACATGCACTCTCCTAAGGTCCTATCAGCCTACCTAGCTTTGCTCTTCAAGACAGGATACCAAGAGAACAAAGCTGATTTGATAACAAAAGTAAATTGGAAAGTTGTGTAAAACAGCGTGCTCTATCGGAATCATGAACGTTTCATTATGACTTTACTGTTATGTGCTTCTCCAATACAGAGCCATTAGACTGATTTTTTTTACAATTGCTTATAACTTTGATTATGATTGGGTATTTAATATATGCAGTTAGGCTGACAATTTCTGCAAAACTGGACATTTTTTAAATGACTCAGTGGGGCCTAATGTGGTACTAAGATTTTTTTTTGATGTCTAAAGAAAATACAGCTGAATCATTTGCCTGGAATTTCATAGAGAGATAATGCAGTCACTTGAATGTACAACTGGCGCTACGCGCTAATGACTGTATGTATTTTTTTTCATCTGTAACTTTTTCTGGGTTAGATCCACTTTATATCCACTTGGCAAGTAATATATATTATGTGTCAAATGTATGTTGAGAAGAAATACAACAAGGTATCAACAGTCTTTTCAACCACTTGATAACAGACTTTTCACGGGTAGCAAGACTTATAAAGCCAAACCTCACCTCTTATCCACAAATGCTTTGTTCAATACTCAACAGGGCTGCATTATAATCAGAAGTTTTTCATATCGCGGCCAGAGCGTGTGTTTTTAACACTTGAGTGCCTGGTTGGGAAATCCTTCACATTTGTTTGCACAGCAATAAGACCAGTGCGTGTTTTGAACACTCAAGTGCCTGGTTCATAATTTGGGACTTATAGGACTTCAATATATATGCTGTTCATATTCTGGGGCCCCACACACTTGTTTGGTATTGCTATGTTCATGATTTGATACATGTGTTTTTTCAACTTTTGATCATCAGCCTAGTCAGCTGTTTACTTACTATAGGTCGAATTTGGAAATTGTTAGCAGCATACTGCAGTATCAGGTCATGCTTATGGTATTTATTTAGCATTTTTTGCTTTCTTTCTCGTGCTTTTTTAAACTGTTGTGTGTGTATTGTCTGTTTGGAATTTGGGTGGAGCATAGACAACCTAGGTTCTTTGTGAACCCCATATATATATTTTAGTAATAAAGCGTTTAGACCCTTGTGCAGCCTTTGTCCTTCTTTGATTGAATAGATAGTACATTCAATCCTTCTCTCTGTAAATATCTTCATATATATATATTTACTTTGGAAGTATGAGTTTTTGCAAAACATTTTTTTCTCAGGAAACAGATAAATTGCCATTATAAGCATCATTTTTCATTTTTAAAATGGTTATTTGCCTGAAATGTGGTTTATCTACTTGAGCTGGCTGTCAATTGGAAAATTTCAAGTGAGTTCTCCAATGTCCATCATGAAACTGGAATGGATTTGAAAAATGGCCAAACTGTGTTTGATAAAAATTGTTGAATGAGAAAACTGCAAAAAATACATAATATATGGATAGATTGGATTAACATTGGTGGGGGCTTTTAATGAGAAATATGTGTAGGGATGCTGGTATAAAAGAAAAAAAGGAAACCGGTGAAAACAATATATTTTTTATCATATATTCAGGAAATTATTATTCTGATGCAAGAGCTTAATATTTCATTTAAACATTCAAATTCAGGAAATACTAATGTAAATCTTTGATTTCCTGGAAGTTTTTTTTTTTTTTTGTGAAACTATGAATGACATCACAAATGGCATTATAAGTGAAATCATATATTAATAAAACATGACATGATACAAACCTGTTGTTTTAGCATAGGTTAGTCACCAATTCAAGAAGATAAAAGTTGTGTAAAGTCAGATTAAACCCATTACATTTTTTGTGTTATCTATAAATAGAAATGTTCTGACCTCAACCCTATGAACTGCGAAGCGTTTGTATTCATTATCTGGCAGACAGTGCGGTGTGTAAAATATGTATATAAACAATTTGCACTAGTCATTTCTAGAAAGCAGCAGGCATGGTCCCTTGTATGCGTCAGTGAAAAGCAAACATCTCTCTGCAGTGCACTCAGGGGACTAATTAGACAGATTATAATATTGAGGATACATGGAGAGAAAAGCCAATGATGTACTCGCATTTATAAGAAACCATTTTCTTTTTAAATTACTCCTATTTCCTTAAAATGTTCAGAATACCAACATTTGTATAATGATTGTATTATAATTGTTAATTATCCTTTAAAAGATGTCTGTCTGGCTTTCTGGTTCCAGGAAAGAGAAAGATTTGCTTTTTATCCTAATCTGTTTTATCAAATTTTTGTTGGAATATGATAACATTAGATTGATTAGATATTGTAGATAACATTATTTCTTTTATTATAAAGTTGGTTTCCTTGTCAATTTATATTCATATTTCCAGTGCATTTTAAGTCTAGAAGAATTGTTGCAAAGAATATTCTAACCAGAGAGAAAATGTTTTAGTACTGCACTTTTAATTCATAATAGCAATATCCCTGTTCAAGTTAATTTAGGAGAAATGTAATGTAATTTCTGTTCCAGAGCTGTGACAAGCCCTGCTTGTTTAAAGTGTATTCATGTATAAATAATTTATATATACTGTATATATATATATATATATATATATATATATATATATATACACAGTATATATATTTATATACACTGTGTATATATATATATATATATATATATATATATATATATATATATATATATATTTATATATATATATTTTTTTTTTTCAGTATGACCTCATGTGAAATGATAGGACACCCTGTTATGTTAGGCAGACATAGCATTCATTACTGTAATACCAATTCTTTGATTTTGTTCCTTTTAATTTAGATTAGACTATGACCCCATAGGCAGACCTTTTTTCACTTTCTGCAATGAGACTTTTTTTAGTGAAAATTTTTCTGTAGGTCATTTTGAAATGAAATTTTAATTTTTTCAGTTACAATAAAGCATTGACAGTCACCAATCAATACACTGCTGCTTTGCAGTGCTGCTCTGTATTTGACTGTTCTCTTTAAACAGCACTTCACTCTGGCTGCACTCTGTTAAGGAAGACTTACACAGTGCAGCCAGAGCACAGCACTGTTTGCAGCGCTGCTCCGTATCAGACTGTTCTCTTTAAAGGGAAAGCGCTAACAGTTCCTGCATGTGTCCTGTTCTTTCTGCAAACATGCTGCATTTTATGCAATGACATCTCAGATCACATGAGATTTACATACACTATCACTCCCTTTACAATTTAGAATCCAAGTGCTTTGCTTGTCTACCAAAATGGATTGTCTCTCCAATGTGTAACTGCATATTCTACTTAAAGGGACATGAAACTCGACATTTTTCTTTCATGATTCAGATAGAAAATATAATTTTAAAATAGTTTCCAATTTACTTATATTATCAAATTTGCTTCATTCTCATGTTATTCTTTGTTGAAGAGATATCTAAATAGGTAGCGTACACATGTCTGCAGCACTACATGACATGAAATAGTGCTGCCATCTAGTGTTCTTGCTATTGTATAACATTGTTGCAAAACTGCTGCCATATAGTGCTGCAGACACACTCCTGAGCTTACATCCCTGCTTTTAAAAAATGATAACCAGAAAACAAAGAAAATTTGATAATAGAAGTAAATTGGAAAGTTATTTAAAACTATATGTTCTATCATGAAGTAAAACTTTGGGGTTGTATGTTCTTTTAAAGGAAAATAAAACCCAAAAGGTTTCTTCCGTGATTCAGACAGTGCATACAATTTTTAAAAAAGTTTCCAATTTATTTATATTATCAAATTTGTTCCCATAGTATTTTGTTGTTGTTGAAGAGATACCTAGGTAGGTAGCGTGCACATATCTGCAGCACTACACGGCACAAAAAAGTACTCTTGCTAATGTATAACATTCTTCCAAAACTGCTGCCACATCAAAAATTTGATAATAGAAGTAAATTAGAAAGTGGCTTAAAATTGCATGCTCTATCTGAATCACAAAAGAAAAAAATTAGGGTTCAGTGTCCCTTTAAGGTACCTTCTGTCCTGAGGTGTGCTGTAACTGTAAAATACACTAGGTACCAATCTTCAGGCATTCTAATCCTCTGATTGGTGTAAGCTTAGAGTGTTTCATGATGAGCACAGAAGTGCTCACTAGCAGCTTTTTAAAGCAAATATATTGTGAACGTGACTTCCTAGCAAAATATTCTGATGCTATATAACCCTAAAATAGTTTGCACTGGAATGTCCCTTTAAATTGCAGCTATACAGTGGCTGGTGAAGTTTTAAGTTGGTGGGGCAGAATGTTCTGCCATTTTCATAACCATAATAAGTTGTTTTTCATTGTTTGATCACGGAAATCAAACATTTATTCATTTATTATAGAATTTAGCTAACACATAGTTAATATGATATTAAAGATCCCCTTCATGATATTTAATGAGAAATAAATCACGGAATGAACCCCTGAGGCAGAGCATGCTGTAATCTGAGATTTTATCACAGGAAATGCAGCAGGTCTGCAGAAAGAACGGGACATATGCAGGAACTGTTAGCACTTTCACTTTGCAGCGCTGCTCCACATCAGGATGTTCTCTTCAAACAGAGCTTTGTTCTGGCTGCATTGTGTAAGTTTTCCTCAGTAAAGTGTAAACAGAAAGATGCTCTGTTTGAAGAGAACAGTCAAATACGGAGCAGGGCTGCAAAGTGGCAGTGCAATGATTGATGACTGGCTCTCAGGGATTTTTTCAACCCCGCCCCCTAACCTTTCCCGGTCTGCAAAGCTGACTCCTGAATGTAAGACGTTCTTGTAAGCAATGCACCGTTTTTTACTGCATAAAAGCTTTCAATAAAAAAATAATCTCATTGCAGAAAGTGAAAAAAAGTTCTACCACTGGGGAATGAACTAAAACCTCAAAATGTTAACTGGGGACACAGATACTCTAGGCACCGACAATTTGTTCTATTTTTACTACTATTTACTAAGGGCCAGATTACGAGTGGAGCACTATTTAACTCTCCCGCTCGAGCTTTAACTCTAATAGATGTAAACATTTTGCTCTTCTCATGTTGCGCTTGTATTATGAGTTGAAAGTAAGCTATTTTTGCTCTCACGCTAACCCGATGGGCGCAAAAAGCCAAAGTAAGAATATTGTGTGCACATTCACGTATTCCCCCATAGAATTCAACGGAACAAAAAAAGTGGAAAAAGCCTAATACCCTTCTCGCGCCAATACCCCGATCGCATATTCTCATGTGCCTTAACCCGACATGAACATATGAATATTTCACATTCCAATGTTCTTCACATGCAAGAATATGTTCTATTTATTAATAACTACACATTTCTACATATATCTGATATATTTTTTGCACAAATATATATCTATACCTATACATAGATAATTCTATATAGGTATAGATATAACCAGATATATATATAGGAATATCTATTTATAAATACACAGAACATATTGTTATGTGCAGAACATTGCAATGTGAAATATTTACAGTAAATACACAGTATAACACTTTATTAACCCCTTAACGACCGAGGACGTGCAGGGTACGTCCTCAAAAAAAAGGCAGTTAATGCCTGAGAACGTACCCTGCACGTCCTCGGTTTGGAAAGCAGCTGGAAGCGATCCTGCTCGCTTCCAGCTGCTTTCCGGTTATTGCAGTGATGCCTCGATATGGAGGCATCCTGCAATAACCTTTGGTAGCCATCCGGTGCAGAGAGAGCCACTCTGTGGCCCTCTCTGCACCGGAGATCGGTGGCTACCTGCGTTGGTGGGTGGGAGCCGGACCGGGAGGCGGGTGGCGGCCATCGATGGCCCTGGTTATGTGCAGGGGGGGGCGGGATCGTGGGCGGGGACGAGCAGGGGCGCGCACGGACGCGCGCGCGTGCACGGGAGGGCGGGGGCGGGCGCGTGCACGGGGAGGGAGCGGGTGGGAACCGCTACACTACAGAAAATGATTTAATAAAAAATTTATAAATTTCGAAATATTAAAAAAAAAAAAAGATCAGCAAGGTGGTGGGGGTTTGTCTGTGTGGGGGGGGAAGCTACACTACAGAAAAAAGCCCCAAAAAAATAAATAAAGCACTTTTTTTTGCAAACTGGGTACTGGCAGACAGCTGCCAGTACCCAAGATGGCCCCCAATGAGGCAGAGGGGAGGGTTAGAGAGCGGTTTTGGGGGGGATCAGGGAGGTTGGGGGCTAAGGGGGGGATCCTACACCCTAGCATATGTAAATATGCTAAAAAAAATTTTTATTTTTTTTAAAAAACCCTTTTATTTTAGTACTGGCAGACTTTCTGCCAGTACTTAAGATGGCGGGGACAATTGTGGGGTGGGGGAGGGAAGGGAGCTGTTTGGGAGGGATCAGGGGGTGGGATGTGTCAGGTGGGAGGCTGATCTCTACACTAAAGCTAAAATTAACCCTGCAAGCTCCCTACAAACTCCCTAATTAACCCCTTCACTGCTAGCCATAATACACGTGTGAGGCGCAGCAGGATTTAGCGGCCTTCTAATTACCAGAAAGCAACGCCAAAGTCATATATGTCTGCTATTTCTGAACAAAGGGGATCCCAGACAAGTATTTACAACCATTTGTGCCATAATTGCACAAGCTGTTTGTAAATTATTTCAGTGAGAAACCTAAAATTGTGAAAAATTTAACTTTTTTTTCAATTTGATCGCATTTGGCGGTGAAATGGTGGCATGAAATATACCAAAATGTGCCTAGATCAATACTTGGGGTTGTCTACTATACTACACTAAAGCTAAAATTAACCCTACAAGCTCCCTAAAAGCTCCCTAATTAACCCCTTAACTGCTGGGCATAATACACTTGTGGTGCGCAGTGGCATTTAGCGGCCTTCTAATTACCAAAAAGCAACGCCAAAGCCATATATGTCTGCTATTTCTGAACAAAGGGGATCCCAGAGAAGAATTTACAACCATGTATGCCATAATTGCACAAGTTGTTTGTAAATAATTTCAGTGAGAAACCAAAAGTTTGTGAAAAAATTTGTGAAAAAGTGAACGATTTTTTGTATTTGATCGCATTTGGCGGTGAAATGGTGGTATGAAATATACCAAAATTGTCCTAGATCAATACTTTGGGATGTCTACTAAAAAAAAATATATACATGTCAAGGGATATTCAGGGATTCCTGAAAGATATTAGTGTTCTAATGTAACTAGCGCTAATTTTGGAAAAAAGTGGTTTGGAAATAGCAAAGTGCTACTTGTATTTATGGCCCTATAACTTGCACAAAAAGCAAAGAACATGTAAACATTGGGTATTTCTAAACTCAGGACAAAATTTTGAAACTATTTAGCATGGGTGTTTTTTGGTGGTTGTAGATATGTAACAGATTTTGGGGGTCAAAGTTAGAAAAAGTGTGTTTTTTTCAATTTTTCCTCATATTTTATATTTTTTTTTATAGTAAATTATAAGATATGATGAAAATAATGGTATCTTTAGAAAGTCCATTTAGTGGCGAGAAAAACGGTATATAATATGTGTGGGTACAGTAAATGAGTAAGAAGAAAATTACAGCTAAACACAAACACCGCAAAAATGTAAAAATAGCCTTGGTCCCAAACGGACAGAAAATGGAAAAGTGCTGTGGTCATTAAGGGGTTAATGAATATTGCATACATATGTTTTACCTGTTTTCATCTACTTGACTGCAATGGGCTCCAATGCACTTATATATGTCTATATATGTGTACATATGTATTTATGTGTTTATATGTGTATATATGTCTGTAACTATATATATATATATATACTGTAAATACATATGTACACACATATAAACATGTGTGTATATATATATATATATATATATATATTTATATACATACATATCCATTTTTAGAGATGTATATGTATGTATGTCTATGTTAAAGCCCTTTGACTTACTTTTTTTCTAACACCTGAGATCTCATATCTTTGAGCCTTTATAACTTTTGTGTGCAATTTTTTTTAGAATATTTTTTATTAGATGGTGTTATTATGAGTGTAACTGTACACGTTTACTTTCAATTTGTAATACCAGTGGTAAACCCGACGAGCGCAAACACCCGCAATATACCCCTTATCGCTCGCTCACAAATGTTAGCTCTCCACTAATAATCTGGCCCTAAGATGGCTCCATTTTGAGCAAACTATCTGTATTAAACACTTTAATAATAATAATAATAATAATAATAACAATAATAAATAAAAACATTAACTTACTTTTATAGAGAATAGTTTAAAATTTCTATGTCACTCTTCCCTGCATTAAAAAGCATTGTACGTATAAAATATACAGAGAATTACAGCACATTTAGTAGATTAAACAACACATATTTTCACCACATGCATCTTTTATAGAGTAGGCTACAACTAGTGCAGTTTAGGAATTGCCCATAAAGGTGGATGGGAAAAAAGGAAAGGAAATTAAAATAAATTGCACCACCTAAAAAAATTACTCAGACAGATAAAATTAAGAAAACTATAACAATAATTATAGGACATGGGGGGGGGAGCATTGGAGGGGCACTGCCTTCACTGACCCAATGGACCAGTCACCACTGAAGCTATAGCTAATCTTTTTATATTTTGTAAATCAAAGTAATATACCTTATGGTATGGGCATCTCTTCCTGCTTGCGTTGTTTTTTTATTTTTTACTTAACCTCTAATCTTTATACGTCTGATATAAAAAGGCTGTTGATTTGGCAAAAAAGATTGTTGCTGAAACCATGTTAGTGTTTTATAGAACATTGTTTTTGCTGTTTCCTTTCATTTTAATCCAAAACTACAGCAGTAGTTTTTTTCTCCTGAATCCACAGGAGGCCCATGGTGTTATGAAAAAAGCTGGGAATTCACACAGAGATTGTGTTTATTCATAATTGCTTTTTATAATAATTGTCAGGTGATGTTATTCATTTCCATTTGTTTAAGAAATTAAGAAAATAAAATACATTTTATCACTTTTAAATAGATTTTTTTCAAAAGAAAATACCAATAATTTATTTTGTTGTATAAAAGAGAACACGAGTTTAGCCACATTCTGTTATGGTTCAGGACCTTTCTAATCCAATGTTTCCAGAATTAAGCTCATAACCTACAAATGCCAACAGTGTTCAAAATCAGTCAACGTTCATTTCCAAAACCATACAATTACTTTTAAGGCTATAAAACTTTAAACACAGACTACATATCACTAGTGGACTCTTTCCAACATCCTAGTTTTCCTGTTTTTTAGGTGTTTTTTGTGCTAAAATGTTTATGTGGATTATATTAAACAAAATAACATAACAAGCATTTAAATACTTATTTATAAAAACATACAAATTCAGAAAAACATCAGTTATCTGATGGAGTCTGAAAAACTGAACTAGGATTGCCACCTTTAGTTCAGGCCAATTTGAATACTTTTGTGCCGTGCAATCAATAGTGTTTAATGACACTAAACATTCTTAGGGGCCTATTTATTAAAGGTCTTGCGGATCAGGTCCGCAAGACCTCGCTGAATGCGGAGAGCAATACGCTCCGCATTTAACATTGCACCAGCAGATCACAAGAGCTGCTGGTGCAACGCCGCCCCCTGCTGACTCGCGGCCAATGGGCCGCCAGCAGGGAGCTGTCAATCAACCCGATCGTACTCGATCGGGTTGATTTCCGGCGATTCCTGTCCGCCTGCTCAGAGCAGGCGGACAGGGTTATGGAGCAGCGGTCTTTAGACCGCTGCTTCATAACTTGTGTTTCTGGCGAGTCTGAAGACTCGCCAGAAACACGGGCCCACAAGCTCCGTACAGAGCTTGATAAATGGGCCCCTGTGTATATCATGTCATTAATATGGCTGAAAATAATTAAATAATAATTACTGAGTTACATGTTCCAATGTTGATGTTTAATTTTCAGCAACCATATAAAAAATAATACTAGTAATATAGTTATAATAATAAAACAATTTAAGCAGTTTCACAGTCCCAGTTTCACAGTGTGAAATAGTTATAATAATAGTAATATATTCTATAGTAATATCATTTTTTTCACCCCTTAAAGTTTTATTATAATGCTAGTCCTATTGTTAGTTCAATAAATATTGATATATATTTTTATCTTTTGTGTATCCAGCAGCTTCGTTTTATGCACATCTCCCTTTAACATATCTTTTACTTTTTGAGAGGTTGGGATATCACCTCTTTTAAGGAGATAGCTAGGCTGGCCATACGGTCTAACACACTATTTTTTACTGTATGGATTACACAGCACAAGCTATTTCCCATCCAGCTAAATGAACTGTAACAGTAGAGTCTTTTCACTGCTTGGGAACTAGCTGATATTTTCACATATTAGAGTCGGCAGTGAAATGTGGGTCGGAATAAGAAGGAAACTCTAACACACAGTTTCAAACTCTGACTGTCCGCGTCAATCCTGGGCAGGTGGCAACCCTAAATTAAACATGACGTCATCCTTATGTAAATTGTACCCATTAATAAACATAAGAGGTTCCATGGGAATCACATTATATGATATATTTTTTATCAGAGTTATACAATTCTGAACATTTTGATACATATAGAAAACAAAAAAACAAACCCAAACAAACTGAAAGGGATTGATTCACATAGAACATGCACTTTTAAACCACTTTCCAGTTTACTTCTATTATTTAATTTGCTTTGTTCACTTGCTTTTATTTGTTAAAAAGAATACCTAGGTAAGTTCAGGAGCAGCAAAGCACTACTGGGAACTGGCTGCTGATTGGTGGCTACACTTATTTGCCTCTGGTCATTGGTTTTACTGGTCATGTGCTCAGCTAGCTCCCAATCAGTAGTGCATTGATGCTCCTTCAAAAAAGGATATAAAGAGTACAATGCAAAACTGATAATAGAAGTAAATTGAAAAGTTGTTTAAAATCATATGCTCTATCTGAACCATGAAAGAAAAAATAAATAAATGTAGTTTCATGTCCCTTTAATGAAAAATAAAAAATCCCCCCATCCATTTACAGTTCTTCTTTTATCTCTCTGAGGGCCTGATGATCAAAAACTCACCGTCATGGATAGAAATCTCTGAAAATTTGAGAAACGTTTTTTAAAGAACAGTTTTATAATGTATGTGTCTCTCCTTCACATCAAGAACCAGCACAGGAAGATAACCAGCTGCCAAGCTAAAATTTGCCTTTGTAAAATTGTTTGAGAAGTCTTGGATCATCTCGCAAGTGCGGTGAGCCTTAGATCATTAGCCCTTAGTCATGTAGGTCTCAAATTAGAGCTATGGTTGTATGGCTGGCATCCAAACATTCTCATAAAGATACTTATACATAATACTTATTACTTATTAGCAACATAAACAAATTAGAGCTATGGTTTTATGGCTGGCATCCGAACATTCTCATAAAGATACTTATACATAATACATAATACTTATTAGCAACATAAATGATTAACCTGTAGCTATTTAATTCAGAATGTTCTGTTAAAGTCTTCCCATTCTCTATATGAATTCTACCAATAACCTTATATGTTTCTTCTGAAGGTTGCTCTGTGGGTTCCAAGTGTCATGGAAAAAAATCTAGTCTTATCATTTATAAAAAAAAATACAAGTTCTTCCATAGTACAACTTACTATAGAATGTTATATGATTGCTAACAGGCAATATGCAGTAAAATGTCTGTGGCTTGGACAAAGCTCCAGCTCATATCTTAAAAATGTTCCTTCTTTTAATTATGTCCCAAAGATAAATCCACCATATACAAATCTTTGTACAAGCCCCTCCAAAAAGCCATTAACAAGCAAATGAATAAGCTGTAGTTTTTTTTTTTAAAGCATAGCTAGTATCAAATGCCAGTGAGTTAATATTTTATAGTAGAATTCCTATAATGTGGGACAGTGTACAGCCAGTTTGGAAAGCTTTTGACCTCTTGCAAGATACTTTGGGGCCGATTAATTAAAGGTCTCTGGGCTGGTGAGATTATTTAATAATGTTCTATTTCCCTGGTGGAATTATATAAAGCTCAAACAGGGTGTCCCGCTAAGGGGTGTATAATGTATTTTCGTATGGGAAGGATATGCATACATTACACACACACACACACACACACACACACACACACATATATATATATATATATATATATATATATATATATATTGTATATATATTATTATGTATAGGTATAGATATATATACACACACACATATATATATATATATATATATATATATATATATATATATATATATATATTTAAAAATACTTAGAACACATTCCCCTATGTGGAGAACATTGGAATGTGAAATATTTACACTACATACACGGTTAAACACTTTATTAGAAAGGAATATTGCATAAATATGATTTTTTCATGTTTCAACTACTTGACTGCAAAGGGCTCCAATGATGTATGGATAAGGTGTGATCGCTCTAGATCACAGTAAGCTTAACCCTATGGTATCACATATATCTCTCTAAAAAATTTGAAAAAAGACACAAAGATTGTGTAGACAAGTAGGGAAAGCGCTCAAAACAAAGAGCTAACTGTTGCGGAAGCCAGTGACATAAAACACTATGGCCTAGATTTAGAGTTTGGCGTTAGCCGTCAAAAGCAGCATTAAGGGGTCCTAACGCTGCTTTTTACTGCCCGCTGGTATTTAGAGTCAGGCAGGAAAGGGTCTACCGCTCACTTTCCGCGACTCCAGGCTACCGCAGATCCCCTTACGTCAATTGCGTATCCTATCTTTTCAATGGGATTTGCCTAACGCTGGTATTTGGAGTCTTGGAAGAAGTGAGCGGTAGAGCCTCTATCGACAAGACTCCTACCGCCAAAAAAGGTCAGTAGTTAAGAGCTTTATGGGCTAACGCCGGAACATAAAGCTCTTAACTACTGTGCTATAATGTACACTTACACCCATACACTACCTATGAACCCCTAAACCGAGGCCCCCCCACATTGCAAACCCTCTAATAAAAATGTTTAACCCCTAATCTGCCGACCAGACACCGCCGCCACCTACATTATAGCTATGAACCCTTAAGCTGCTGCCCCTAACATCACCGACACCTACATTATATTTATTAACCCCTAATCTGCCCCCCCAACGTCGCCGCTACCTAACTACAATTATTAACCCCTAATCTGCTGACCGGACATTGCTGCCACTATAATAAATGTATTAACCCCTAAACCGCCGCACTCCCGCTTCGCAAACACTATAACAAATTGTATTAACCCCTAATCTGCCGTCCCTAACATCGCCGCCACCTACCTACTATTATTAACCCCTAATCTGCCACCCCCAACGTCACCGCTACTATAATAAAGTTATTAACCCCTAAACCTAAGTCTAACCCTAACCCTAACACCCCCTAACATAAATATAATTTAAATAAAACTAAATAATATTCCTATAATTAAATAAATTAATCCTATTTAAAACTAAATACTTACCTAGAAAATAAACCCTAATATAGCTACAATATAACTAATAATTACATTGTATCTATTTTAGGATTTATATTTATTTTACAGACAACTTTGTATTTATTTTAACTAGGTACAATAGCTATTAAATATTTAATAACTATTTAATAGCTACCTAGTTAAAATAATTACAAAATTACCTGTAAAATAAATCCTAACCTAAGTTACAATTAAACCTTACACTACACTATCATTAAATTAATTAAATAATTTAACTACGATTACCTACAATTAAATTTAATTAAATAAAATAAACTATAGTACAAAAACAAACAAACACTAAATTACAGAAAAAAAAAAATGTTTCGCCCCAAAGTAATCAGCTCTTTTACCTGTAAAAAAAAATACCCCCCCAACATTAAAACCCACCACCCACATACCCCTACTCTAACCCACCCAAACCCCCCTTAAAAAAACCTAACACTAACCCCCTGAAGATCTCCCTACCTTGAGTTGTCTTCACCCAGCCAAGCCGAAATCTTAATCCAAGGTGCGCAGAAGAGGTCCTTCATCCGGTAGAAGTCTTCATCCAGGCGGCGTCTTCAATCTTCATCCATCCGGAGTGGAGCCATCTTCCAAGGAGCCGACGCAGAGAAATCCTCTTCATCCGGAGTCTTCTTACACAATGACGGTACCTTTAAGTGACGTCATCCAAGATGGCGTCCCTTCAATTCCGATTGGCTGATAGGATTCTATCAGCCAATTGGAATTAAGGTAGGAAAAATCTGATTGGCTGATTAATTCAGCCAATCAGATTGAAGTTCAATCCAATTGGCTGATCCAATCAGCCAATCGGATTGAGCTCGCATTTTTTTTGAACTTCAATCTGATTGGCTGATTGAATCAGCCAATCAGATTTTTCCTACTTTAATTCCGATTGGCTGATAGAATCGGAATTGAAGGGACGCCATCTTGGATGACGTCACTTAAAGGTACCGTCATTGTGTAAGAAGACTCCGGATGAAGAGGATGGCTCCGCGTTGGCTCCTTGGAAGATGGCTCCGCTCCGCATGGATGAAGATTGAAGACGCCGCCTGGATGAAGACTATTGAGGGTTGAAGTGGAGCTAAATTATGCTCAGCGCTCCATTTTCTGAGGCTAACGCAGCCATTCAGACAACTCTAAATACCAGCGTTGTTTTAAGGGTGCGCTGGGAAAAAAAGCAGTGTTAGCACCGCGGGTCTTTACCGACAAAACTCTAAATCTAGGCGTATGTGATTGCGTATTGCTATTAATAAAACAAAGAAATGGGAGAGTCCCTAATATATACTAGGAACTAAATGAATAAAGTTCCAAAGAGTGTGATAATTCACATGGGATTAATTAATGCACATTAAGTTAAATAATGAATAAAGTTTATATAGTGAAATATAACAATTAAAACGATGCTGGCATCAAATACAATAAATATAGAGATAAAATACACAGTTGATACAAAATACAGGGAGTGCAGAATTATTAGGCAAGTTGTATTTTTGAGGATTAATTTTATTATTGAACAACAACCATGTTCTCAATGAACCCAAAAAACTCATTAATATCAAAGCTGAATAGTTTTGGAAGTAGTTTTTAGTTTGTTTTTAGTTATAGCTATTTTAGTGGGATATCTGTGTGTGCAGGTGACTATTACTGTGCATAATTATTAGGCAACTTAACAAAAAACAAATATATACCCATTTCAATTATTTATTTTTACCAGTGAAACCAATATAACATCTCAACATTCACAAATATACATTTCTGACATTCAAAAACAAAACAAAAATAAATCAGTGACCAATATAGCCACCTTTCTTTGCAAGGACACTCAAAAGCCTGCCATCCATGGATTCTGTCAGTGTTTTGATCTGTTCACCATCAACATTGCGTGCAGCAGCAACCACAGCCTCCCAGACACTGTTCAGAGAGGTGTACTGTTTTCCCTCCTTGTAAATCTCACATTTGATGATGGACCACAGGTTCTCAATGGGGTTCAGATCAGGTGAACAAGGAGGCCATGTCATTAGATTTTCTTCTTTTATACCCTTTCTTGCCAGCCACGCTGTTGAGTACTTGGACGCATGTGATGGAGCATTGTCCTGCATGAAAATCATGTTTTTCTTGAAGGATGCAGACTTCTTCCTGTACCACTGCTTGAAGAAGGTGTCTTCCAGAAACTGGCAGTAGGACTGGGAGTTGAGCTTGACTCCATCCTCAACCCGAAAAGGCCCAACAAGCTCATCTTTGATGATACCAGCCCAAACCAGTACTCCACCTCCACCTTGCTGGCGTCTGAGTCGGACTGGAGCTCTCTGCCCTTTACCAATCCAGCCACGGGCCCATCCATCTGGCCCATCAAGACTCACTCTCATTTCATCAGTCCATAAAACCTTAGAAAAAATCAGTCTTGAGATATTTCTTGGCCCAGTCTTGACGTTTCAGCTTGTGTGTCTTGTTCAGTGGTGGTCGTCTTTCAGCCTTTCTTACCTTGGCCATGTCTCTGAGTATTGCACACCTTGTGCTTTTGGGCACTCCAGTGATGTTGCAGCTCTGAAATATGGCCAAACTGGTGGCAAGTAGCATCTTGGCAGCTGCACGCTTGACTTTTCTCAGTTCATGGGCAGTTATTTTGCGCCTTGGTTTTTCCACACGCTTCTTGCGACCCTGTTGACTATTTTGAATGAAACGCTTGATTGTTCGATGATCACGCTTCAGAAGCTTTGCAATTTTAAGAGTGCTGCATCCCTCTGCAAGATATCTCACTATTTTTGACTTTTCTGAGCCTGTCAAGTCCTTCTTTTGACCCATTTTGCCAAAGGAAAGGAAGTTGCCTAATAATTATGCACACCTGATATAGGGTGTTGATGTCATTAGACCACACCCCTTCTCATTACAGAGATGCACATCACCTAATATGCTTAATTGGTAGTAGGCTTTCGAGCCTATACAGCTTGGAGTAAGACAACATGCATAAAGAGGATGATGTGGTCAAAATACTCATTTGCCTAATAATTCTGCACTCCCTGTATATGGCCACATAGAATCCTAGATATACTTAGAGAAGTTAAAAATAGTTAACACGTCTGTGACGAAAAAAAGAGCACCCCTCACACGCTACTTAGGAACATTGTTCCTGATTAATTTTTTTATTCTTTGGGGTCGATTTATGAAGCAGCCCACTACCACACCCTATCTTTACATATGTTTAGGCATTGCAAAACACCTTCTTATGCAGTAATTTTAATCTTGTTTTTATTTTATACCATGACAAATTAAATAATAGTACATACAGTAATAAATTCCACTTATCTAGACCATAGTCCAATATACAGGGGCGCCACAGAGTCCAGCTCTCAACTGAGCAATATAGGATGAAAAACTCCAGACTGTGTCCAACAGCATGACGAGTGCTGCCGCTTTATGTGAGTATAATAGGAGCAAGTGCCATCCTGTTTGTCTATTCAATCATAGGTGATTTGCACAAGGAAGCGCCTCTTCTATTTTTTGTCTTTGCAGACTATAAAGTTAGATACAGTAATAAATGAACAGCTATGGGTTCTGGGGAAGACAACAGCTAGATGAAGTAGGCTGCTCATTAAACAATCCTAGTTAGGCTTTATTAAGGGTATGATCTCCCATACGATACCAGAGCTCTACAGGGGTATAGGTGTAAGTCACACACAAATGTAGCCTTGTAATAATAGTGCTTCACATGGGTATGTGACTCAAAGTTCCAAGGTAGTAGCTGAAACTTTGAGCCACGCAGCCAGTATAATGAACCAGCAAAATTATGGGAGTAGGAACCAAATAAAATATGGGGGGAATAGCATTTTTACAGGCAATGTATTCTTATTCAGTGAACTTAGAATTGTATGGAATGGCAACATTTAAATAAATAAATAATCTATCATCTATATCTCCCTCTCTCACACAAACTCCCTCTTATAAGATTGAAAAGAAGTATAAGAATAAGATGGGACATGAACATAATGATACCAGCATAGCAGTATATACATGTATATGTGAGGGTCATCTCATACACCTATGTCATGTGGATCAGTTAACTATGATGGCTCCGATATCTATCTTACAATGTATCGTGTCACAGTAATCTCACTGCGTATTGCACTAGTGACTTCTCATGAAGTGTCAAATAGGCAGCGCATTGTACTATAGTTGTATGTTGATCATTACCTAGATCCACAATCTAGCCTGTCATACTGACCTGATATGGAACACACTGTGCAGTTCCGTATTCTGCTAAAGTCACATACTCATGCACGTCACGTGACCTACCTATGGCCAATACAGATTGGGCAGATAATGAACGCTCATCGTAGCTATGGCGGCTTGTCAACCAATCTGGGGGCTAAATACAGCATCTCCCTGTCGTTATGGTTATTTAAACCTAAGATGAGTCAAACCTGTTCAGCAGGAGAATATGAAATATTGAACAGAAATTGATGTATCATAATGGCAATAACAAAGGTTAATCATCTACTAGATAACTGCTACAGTCTGTGCGTTCTTACCTCTATTGTGTTGTATTCTCTGCGCAGCTGCTGCAAAGTGTCACTAAAAGTTGTGCGGTGAATGTACACTCGCCCCTGCTTAAATTCCATGTGCAGTATATGAGGCCGATTTATCAATGTCTAGCGGACAAGATACGCTGTAGTGTATCATGTCCGCCAGACATTGCTGAATGCCGACAGCATACGCTGTTGGCATTTAACATTGCACAAGCTACGTATACACAGAGTCTGGCCAGGCAAGTGTTTGCAGTTTCTCTCGCTCTTCATTTATCAGAGTATTATATGATTTTTAGTTTTTTAAAAGGTTATTATACTTGTGATTTAATACTGCATATTTGTATGTTGTAAATTTGTATATTGTATGAAAGTGGGGACAATAGTGCTCCATTTTTTCTCAAAAACTTTAATTTGCCCTCCATTGTGCAAATAGTTTTTTAACCTATGTGTTAGGACTATATACAATAGCAACATTTAATACTATTGCTTTGTGACTAGGTATATGTTATATGTTTTTAAATGTTCTAAGACATGGTCTGTCAGTAAAATAAAGTGTTTTTTCTACACATTATGTATTTCTAGTTTATATTTGCTGTATACAGCGCTGTTTATATACTCTCATATATATATATATATATATATATATATACTGTGTATATATATATATATATATATATATATATATATACACACACACACACTTACACACCTGTATATAGTGTTATGAATCTTAAAGTGTCAAAATTTAATTTTCTCACACATTTTTTTCTAGAGAGTGTCACAATAAATAATCTACGACTAGTGTACATCAAAAGAAAGAGCCTAATAACTTTACATGTCAGTCCTAAAACTTAAAATACAGATCAGTATTTGACACTTGTCTGTATTCATTATTATACTTCAGCTGCATTCAAACAGCCAGTGAGATTTAATTTGAGAAACATTCCAACCTATTACTTTTGTACCTTATAAAGTTTAACTGCCAGAACGCATATGTACTTTAAACATAGACATTTCAAATGAATAATATAAGCAACTTTTTAAACATTACCTAACATGGTATACAAGAGTCACTTTCTGTGCTGCTGTTTCCCATTGCAGTGTCTGTATACAGAGTTTGTACAGCATATATAAGGAACATATAACAGCTAGTCTGTAATCCACTGGTATCTGAATTGAAGAACAGTGCATCTTAAATATATTTAGAAATATATTGCAGACATATGCACAAACAAATAGTTTTGGATGAATCAATCGTCATGAAAAAAACAACTTATGTTTCTCCAACATAGGTGTGTCCGGTCCACGGCGTCATCCTTACTTGTGGGATATTCTCTTCCCCAACAGGAAATGGCAAAGAGCCCAGCAAAGCTGGTCACATGATCCCTCCTAGGCTCCGCCTACCCCAGTCATTCTCTTTGCCGTTGTACAGGCAACATCTCCACGGAGATGGCTTAGAGTTTTTTAGTGTTTAACTGTAGTTTTTATTATTCAATCAAGAGTTTGTTATTTTGAAATAGTGCTGGCATGTACTATTTACTCAGAAACAGAAAAGAGATGAATATTTCTGTTTGTATGAGGAAAATGATTTTAGCAACCGTCACTAAAATCCATGGCTGTTCCACACAGGACTGTTGAGAGCAATTAACTTCAGTTGGGGGAACAGTGAGCAGTCTCTTGCTGCTTGAGGTATGACACATTCTAACAAGACGATGTAATGCTGGAAGCTGTCATTTTCCCTATGGGATCCGGTAAGCCATGTTTATTACGATCGTAAATAAGGGCTTCACAAGGGCTTATTAAGACTGTAGACTTTTTCTGGGCTAAATCGATTCATTATTAACACATATTTAGCCTTGAGGAATCATTTTATCTGGGTATTTTGATATAATAATAGGCAGAGCCTCATTTTCGCGCCGGTGTGGCGCACTTGTTTTTGAGAGGCATGGCATGCAGTCGCATGTGAGAGGAGCTCTGATACTTAGAAAAGGCTTTCTGAAGACGTCATTTGGTATCGTATTCCCCTTTGGGCTTGGTTGGGTCTCAGCAAAGCAGATACCAGGGACTGTAAAGGGGTTAAAGTTCAAAACGGCTCCGGTTCCGTTATTTTAAGGGTTAAAGCTTCCAAATTTGGTGTGCAATACTTTTAAGGCTTTAAGACACTGTGGTGAAAATTTGGTGAATTTTGAACAATTCCTTCATGTTTTTTCGCAATTGCAGTAATAAAGTGTGTTCTGTTTAAAATTTAAAGTGACAGTAACGGTTTTATTTTAAAACGTTTTTTGTACTTTGTTATCAAGTTTATGCCTGTTTAACATGTCTGAACTACCAGATAGACTGTGTTCTGAATGTGGGGAAGCCAGAATTCCTATTCATTTAAATAAATGTGATTTATGTGACAATGACAATGATGCCCAAGATGATTCCTCAAGTGAGGGGAGTAAGCATGGTACTGCATCATTCCCTCCTTCGTCTACACGAGTCTTGCCCACTCAGGAGGCCCCTAGTACATCTAGCGCGCCAATACTCCTTACTATGCAACAATTAACGGCTGTAATGGATAATTCTGTCAAAAACATTTTAGCCAAAATGAACACTTATCAGCGTAAGCGCGATTGCTCTGTTTTAGATACTGAAGAGCATGACGACGCTGATAATAATATTTCTGAAGGGCCCCTAACCCAGTCTGATGGGGCCAGGGAGGTTTTGTCTGAGGGAGAAATTACTGATTCAGGGAACATTTCTCAACAAGCTGAACCTGATGTGATTGCATTTAAATTTAAGTTGGAACATCTCCGCATTCTGCTTAAGGAGGTATTATCCACTCTGGATGATTGTGACAAGTTGGTCATCCCAGAGAAACTATGTAAAATGGACAAGTTCCTAGAGGTGCCGGGGCTCCCAGAAGCTTTTCCTATACCCAAGCGGGTGGCGGACATTGTTAATAAAGAATGGGAAAGGCCCGGTATTCCTTTCGTCCCTCCCCCCATATTTAAAAAATTGTTTCCTATGGTCGACCCCAGAAAGGACTTATGGCAGACAGTCCCCAAGGTCGAGGGAGCGGTTTCCACTTTAAACAAACGCACCACTATACCCATAGAGGATAGTTGTGCTTTCAAAGATCCTATGGATAAAAAATTAGAAGGTTTGCTTAAAAAAATGTTTGTTCAGCAGGGTTACCTTCTACAACCAATTTCATGCATTGTCCCTGTCGCTACAGCCGCATGTTTCTGGTTCGATGAGCTGATAAAGGCGGTCGATAGTGATTCTCCTCCTTATGAGGAGATTATGGACAGAATCAATGCTCTCAAATTGGCTAATTCTTTCACCCTAGACGCCACTTTGCAATTGGCTAGGTTAGCGGCTAAGAATTCAGGGTTTGCTATTGTGGCGCGCAGAGCGCTTTGGTTGAAATCTTGGTCGGCTGATGCGTCTTCCAAGAACAAGCTACTTAACATTCCTTTCAAGGGGAAAACGCTGTTTGGCCCTGACTTGAAAGAGATTATCTCTGATATCACTGGGCGTAAGGGCCACGCCCTTCCTCAGGATCGGCCTTTCAAGGCAAAAAATAAACCTAATTTTCGTCCCTTTCGTAGAAACGGACCAACCCAAAGTGCTACGTCCTCTAAGCAAGAGGGTAATACTTCTCAAGCCAAGCCAGCTTGGAGACCAATGCAAGGCTGGAACAAGGGAAAGCAGGCCAAGAAACCTGCCACTGCTACCAAGACAGCATGAAATGTTGGCCCCCGATCCGGGACCGGATCTGGTGGGGGGCAGACTCTCTCTCTTCGCTCAGGCTTGGGCAAGAGATGTTCTGGATCCTTGGGCGCTAGAAATAGTCTCCCAAGGTTATCTTCTGGAATTCAAGGGACTTCCCCCAAGGGGGAGGTTCCACAGGTCTCAGTTGTCTTCAGACCACATAAAAAGACAGGCATTCTTACATTGTGTAGAAGACCTGTTAAAAATGGGAGTGATTCATCCTGTTCCATTAAGAGAACAAGGGATGGGGTTCTACTCCAATCTGTTCATAGTTCCCAAAAAAGAGGGAACGTTCAGACCAATCTTAGATCTCAAGATCTTAAACAAGTTTCTCAAGGTTCCATCGTTCAAGATGGAAACCATTCGAACTATTCTTCCTTCCATCCAGGAAGGTCAATTCATGACCACGGTGGATTTAAAGGATGCGTATCTACATATTCCTATCCACAAGGAACATCATCGGTTCCTAAGGTTCGCATTCCTGGACAAACATTACCAGTTCGTGGCGCTTCCTTTCGGATTAGCCACTGCTCCAAGGATTTTCACAAAGGTACTAGGGTCCCTTCTAGCTGTGCTAAGACCAAGGGGCATTGCTGTAGTACCTTACTTGGACGACATTCTGATTCAAGCGTCGTCCCTTCCTCAAGCAAAGGCTCACACGGACATTGTCCTGGCCTTTCTCAGATCTCACGGATGGAAAGTGAACGTGGAAAAGAGTTCTCTATCTCCGTCAACAAGGGTTCCCTTCTTGGGAACAATAATAGACTCCTTAGAAATGAGGATTTTCCTGACAGAGGCCAGAAAAACAAAACTTCTAGACTCTTGTCGGATACTTCGTTCCGTTCCTCTTCCTTCCATAGCTCAGTGCATGGAAGTGATCGGGTTGATGGTAGCGGCAATGGACATAGTTCCTTTTGCGCGCATTCATCTAAGACCATTACAACTGTGCATGCTCAGTCAGTGGAATGGGGACTATACAGACTTGTCTCCGAAGATACAAGTAAATCAGAGGACCAGAGACTCACTCCGTTGGTGGCTGTCCCTGGACAACCTGTCACAAGGGATGACATTCCGCAGACCAGAGTGGGTCATTGTCACGACCGACGCCAGTCTGATGGGCTGGGGCGCGGTCTGGGGATCCCTGAAAGCTCAGGGTCTTTGGTCTCGGGAAGAATCTCTTCTACCGATAAATATTCTGGAACTGAGAGCGATATTCAGTGCTCTCAAGGCTTGGCCTCAGCTAGCGAGGGCCAAGTTCATACGGTTTCAATCAGACAACATGACAACTGTTGCGTACATCAACCATCAGGGGGGAACAAGGAGTTCCCTAGCGATGGAAGAAGTGACCAAAATCATTCTATGGGCGGAGTCTCACTCCTGCCACCTGTCTGCTATCCACATCCCAGGAGTGGAAAATTGGGAAGCGGATTTTCTGAGTCGTCAGACATTGCATCCGGGGGAGTGGGAACTCCATCCGGAAATCTTTGCCCAAGTCACTCAGCTGTGGGGCATTCCAGACATGGATCTGATGGCCTCTCGTCAGAACTTCAAAGTTCCTTGCTACGGGTCCAGATCCAGGGATCCCAAGGCGGCTCTAGTGGATGCACTAGTAGCACCTTGGACCTTCACACTAGCTTATGTGTTCCCGCCGTTTCCTCTCATCCCCAGGCTGGTAGCCAGGATCAATCAGGAGAGGGCGTCGGTGATCTTGATAGCTCCTGCGTGGCCACGCAGGACTTGGTATGCAGATCTGGTGAATATGTCATCGGCTCTACCTTGGAAGCTACCTTTGAGACGAGACCTTCTTGTTCAGGGTCCGTTCGAACATCCGAATCTGGTTTCACTCCAGCTGACTGCTTGGAGATTGAACGCTTGATCTTATCGAAGCGAGGGTTCTCAGATTCTGTTATCGATACTCTTGTTCAGGCCAGAAAGCCTGTAACTAGAAAGATTTACCACAAAATTTGGAAAAAATATATCTGTTGGTGTGAATCTAAAGGATTCCCTTGGGACAAGGTTAAGATTCCTAGGATTCTATCCTTCCTTCAAGAAGGATTGGAAAAAGGATTATCTGCCAGTTCCCTGAAGGGACAGATTTCTGCCTTGTCTGTGTTACTTCACAAAAAACTGGCAGCTGTGCCAGATGTTCAAGCCTTTGTTCAGGCTCTGGTTAGAATTAAGCCTGTTTACAAACCTTTGACTCCTCCTTGGAGTCTCAATTTGGTTCTTTCAGTTCTTCAGGGGGTTCCGTTTGAACCCTTACATTCCGTTGATCTTAAGTTATTATCTTGGAAAGTTTTGTTTTTAGTTGCAATTTCTTCTGCTAGAAGAGTTTCAGAATTATCTGCTCTGCAGTGTTCTCCTCCTTATCTGGTGTTCCATGCAGATAAGGTGGTTTTACGTACTAAACCTGGTTTTCTTCCAAAAGTTGTTTCTAACAAAAACATTAACCAGGAGATTATCGTACCTTCTCTGTGTCCGAAACCAGTTTCAAAGAAGGAACGATTGTTGCACAATTTGGATGTTGTTCACGCTCTAAAATTCTATTTAGATGCTACAAAGGATTTTAGACAAACATCTTCCTTGTTTGTTGTTTATTCCGGTAAAAGGAGAGGTCAAAAAGCAACTTCTACCTCTCTTTCTTTTTGGATTAAAAGCATCATCAGATTGGCTTACGAGACTGCCGGACGGCAGCCTCCCGAAAGAATCACAGCTCATTCCACTAGGGCTGTGGCTTCCACATGGGCCTTCAAGAACGAGGCTTCTGTTGATCAGATATGTAGGGCAGCGACTTGGTCTTCACTGCACACTTTTACCAAATTTTACAAGTTTGATACTTTTGCTTCTTCTGAGGCTATTTTTGGGAGAAAGGTTTTGCAAGCCGTGGTGCCTTCCATTTAGGTGACCTGATTTGCTCCCTCCCTTCATCCGTGTCCTAAAGCTTTGGTATTGGTTCCCACAAGTAAGGATGACGCCGTGGACCGGACACACCTATGTTGGAGAAAACAGAATTTATGTTTACCTGATAAATTACTTTCTCCAAAGGTGTGTCCGGTCCACGGCCCGCCCTGGTTTTTTTAATCAGGTCTGATAATTTATTTTCTTTAACTACAGTCACCACGGTACCATATGGTTTCTCCTATGCAAATATTCCTCCTTAACGTCGGTCGAATGACTGGGGTAGGCGGAGCCTAGGAGGGATCATGTGACCAGCTTTGCTGGGCTCTTTGCCATTTCCTGTTGGGGAAGAGAATATCCCACAAGTAAGGATGACGCCGTGGACCGGACACACCGTTGGAGAAAGTAATTTATCAGGTAAACATAAATTCTGTTTTCTAATCTTACCAGATTTAGTTCAGACAAATTTTTACATTATTTGTTCGTTTGATGAAATTTTGTTTCCTATTGGGAACTCATTAGGGCAGAATGGAAGCAGCTAGATGTCTATTTCCACTCCCACTGCATCATGTGACAACCATCAGCCAATCACAAACGCATAAATGTATATTCTGTGAATTCTTGCACATGCTCAGTAGTAGCTGATGACTCAAAAAGTGTAAATATAAAAAGACTACATATTTTGTTAATGGAAGTAAACTGGAAAGTTGTTTAAAAATTGCATGCTCTGTACATTTATAAAAGTTTAATCTTGACTTGTGTCCCTTTAAATAAAGTTCAAGTGATTCAATGCTAATTGCCAATAGCAGCACAAAATATTATATTTTTTTAATGTATTTTTGTGAGGTGAGAATTGGCCAAGAACAAAATTGAAGCTTACATACTTCTTAGCTGAATATAGTTTAAATATATAAATTGCTGGATATTGTTACTGAATAGTGTACATTTGAATTTCTCTTGCAAGGTGTATCCAGTCCACGGATTCATCCTTTACTTGTGGGATATTCTCATTCCCTACAGGAAGTGGCAAAGAGAGCACACAGCAAAGCTGTCCATATAGCTCCCCCCTTAGCTCCACCCCCCAGTCATTCTCTTTGCCGGCTCTAAGCACTAGGGTCTCTCTACGGGAGGGTAAAGTGAATGTGGTGTTAGAATTGTAGTTTTATATCTTCAATCAAGAGTTTGTTATTTTTAAATGGTACTGGTTCGTACTATTTACTCTCTAGCAGAAAAGTGATGAAGAATTCTGCTGAGAGGAAAATGATTTTAGCATGTTGTAACTAAAATCCACTGCTGTTCCCACACAGGACTGAGGAGTACCAGAAAACTTCAGTTGGGGGGAACAGTTTGCAGGCTTGACTGCAATGAGGTATGTTCTGTCAATTTTTTCTAGACAAGACTGAGATAATGCTAGAAGACTGACAGGATCCCCATGTGGGGAGGGTAAGCTATGTTCTGAGACTTAGTATTGAATTGCATGCTTACATAACAGGGCTAAATAGGCTGGTTGACACTAATACAGGGCAATCGATTATTTATTCAAGAAATATTCGTTGGTGACACTTTTCTTAAGCACTTTGGTGTTTTTACTGGGGTATTATCCACATGGCATAAATTTAGTCACTTAGAAGTGATTTTTGTAGGCCTCATAACTCCGGAGTGGAGTGGGAGGGGCCTAATTTCGCGCCTCAGGCGCGCATTTAGAATTGAAAGTCTGTTCATGCTGCTTCACATGGAGGGTCCAGCTGCTGTTTGAGGGCCCAAAAGAAGCTTTATTCCCCCAAATCTGATCCCTAAGGGCAGGTAGGGCCACAGCTGTAAGCTGTGGCAAGGTGCTGTAGTTCTTAACCGGTTGTTGGCTTTAGGCTGCTCCGGTTTGGGCATTAAGGGGTTAATCGTTCTGAAACTTGTGGTGCAATCATATTAAAGCCTTAGGTACATACTGTAAAAATTTCAAAAAGATTGGTGCATTTTTCACTGTTTTGTAAAATTGTGTGCTCTTTTTATTTCTTAAAGGCACAGTAACGTTTTTTTCAAATTGTGTTTTTTATTTGATTAAAGTATTTTCCAAGCTTGCTTGTGTATACTACTAGTATGTTAAACATGTCTGACACTAAGGAAAATCCTTGTTCAATGTGTTTAGAAGCCATGGGGGAACCCCCTCTCAGAATGTGTCCCAATTGCACTAATACGTCTATACACTTTAAAGATCATATTGTTGCACTTAAAAGTGTGGCCCTAGATGATTCTCTGACTGAGGAGAATGAGGATAGTCCGTCTACCTCTCCCCATGTGTCACAACCAGTTACGCCCGCTCAAGCGATGCCTAGTACCTCTAGTGCGTCTGCCCCTATTACTTTGCAACAACTAGCGACAGTCATGGATAATTCCCTTGCGGCCTTTCTATCCAAACTGCCAGTTTTCCCTACAAAGCGCGACAGCTCTATTTTAAGAACAGATGATGAGCAGTCTGAAGCTTTGGTAGCCTTATCTGATGTACCCTCACAACACTCCGATGTGGGGGTGAAGGATTTGATGTCTGAGGGAGAAATTTCCGACTCAGGAAAGATTGCTCGTCAGGCAGAGTCAGATTCATTAGCGTTTAAATTTAAACTGGAACACCTCTGCGTATTACTCAGGGAGGTATTAGCCACTCTGGATGATTGTGACCCTATGGTGGTCCCAGAGAAATTGTGTAAAATGGAAAAGTACTTAGAAGTCCCTGTATACACTGATGCGTTTCCGATCCCCAAAAGGGTTGCAGATATTGTTACTAGGGAGTGGGATAGACCAGGTGTCCCTTTTGTCCCCCCCCCCTATTTTTAAGAAAATGTTCCCCATAACTGACCCCAAGCGGGACTCGTGGTAGACGGTCCCTAAGGTAGAGGGGGCTGTTTCTTCACTTGCTAAGCGCACAACTATACCAATTGAAGACAGTTGTGCTTTTAAAGATCCTATGGATAAAAAGTTAGAAGGTTTACTTAAGAAAATTTTTGTTCAACAAGGTTTCCTTCTCCAACCTATTGCCTGCATTATTCCGGTAACTACTGCAGCGGCTTTCTGGTTTGCGGCGCTGGAGGAATCGCTCCAGACGGAGACCTCATATGACGAGATTATGGATATAATTAAGGCTCTAAAGCTGGCTAATTCTTTTATCACAGATGCCGCTTTCCAGTTAGCGAAGTTAGCGGCAAAAAATTCAGGTTTCGCCCCTTATGGCGCGCAGAGCACTTTGGCTCAAGTCATGGTTGGCCGATGTGTCGTCAAAATCCAAATTATTAAATATCCCTTTCAAGGGAAAGACCCTTTTGGCCCATAATTGAAAGAGATTATTTCAGATATCACAGGGGGAAAGGGCCATGCTCTCCCCCAGGACAAGCCCTTTAAGGCTAGAAACAAAGCTAACTTTCGTTCCTTTCGTAACTTCAGGGGCGGTCCCGCTTCAGCCTCTACAGCGGCAAAGCAAGAGGGTAACGCTTCACAGCCCAAGGCAACCTGGAAGCCTTACCAGGGCTGGAACAAGGGTAAACAGGCCAAAAAGTCTGCAGCTGCTACCAAGACAGCATGAAGGGGTAGCCCCCGATCCGGGACCGGATCTAGTAGGGGGCAGACTCTCTCTCTTCGCTCAGGCCTGGGCAAGAGATGTTCACGATCCCTGGGCATTAGAGATTGTTACCCAGGGATATCTTCTAGAATTCAAGGACTCTCCTCCAAGGGGAAGGTTCCACATTTCTCGTCTGTCTACAGACCAGACAAAGAAAAAGGCGTTTTTATGCTGTGTAGAAGATCTACTTACAATGCGAGTGATCCACCCAGTTCCAATTGCAGAACAAGGGCTGGGGTTTTACTCAAACCTGTTTGTGGTTCCCAAAAAAGAAGGAACTTTCAGAACCAATCCTGGATCTCAAAATTCTAAACAAATTCCTCAGAGTTCCATCGTTCAAGATGGAGACCATTCAGACAATCTTACCAATGATCCAGGAGGGTCAATATATGACTACCGTGGATCTAAAGGATGCGTACCTACATATTCCTATCCACAAAGATCATCACCAGTTTCTCAGGTTCGCCTTTCTGGACAAGCATTATCAGTTTGTGGCTCTTCCTTTCGGGTTGGCCACTGCTCCCAGAATTTTCGCAAAGGTGCTAGGGTCCCTCCTGGCGGTGCTAAGACCGCGGGGCATAGCAGTGGCGCCTTACTTAGACGACATCTTAATTCAAGCGTTGACTTTCCAAAGAACCAAGTCTCACACGGAGATCGTATTGGCCTTTCTAAGGTCTCACGGGTGAAAAGTGAAGGAAGAAAAGAGTTCTCTCTCCCCTTTTACAAGAGTTCCATTCCTAGGAACCCTGATAGACTCGGTAGAAATGAAAATATTTCTGACGGAGGTCAGAAAGTTAAAGCTGTTAAATATTTGCCGAGCTCTTCATTCCAATCCTCGGCCATCTGTAGCTCAGTGCATGGAGACAATCGGACTAATGGTAGCGGCAATGGACATAGTCCCTTTTGCTCAGATCCATCTCAGACCACTGCAGCTATGCATGCTCAAACAGTGGAATGGGGATTATGCAGATTTGTCTCCTCAAATTCAGCTGAACCAGGAGACCAGAGATTCTCTTCTCTGGTGGTTGTCTCAGGACCACCTGTATCAGGGAATATGTTTCCGCAGACCAGAGTGGATCATTGTAACGACCGATGCCAGTCTGTTAGGCTGGGGAGCGGTCTGGGACTCCCGGAAAGCTCAGGGCTTATGGTCTCGGGAAGAAACTCTTCTCCCGATAAACATTCTGGAACTGAGGGCGATATTCAACGCTCTTCAGGCATGGCCTCAACTAGCGGCGGCCAAATTTATCAGATTTCAGTCGGACAACATCACGACTGTAGCTTACGTCAATCATCAGGGGGGAACAAAGAGTTCCCTAGCAATGATGGAGGTAACCAAAATAATCAGGTGGGCGGAGGATCACTCCCGCTATCTGTCAGCAATTCACATCCCAGGAGTAGACAACTGGGAGGCGGATTTTCTAAGTCGTCAGACTTTTCACCCGGGGGAGTGGGAACTCCACCCGGAGGTATTTGCCCAGCTGACTCAGCTATGGGGCACTCCAGAGTTGGATTTGATGGCGTCCCGTCAGAACGCCAAACTTTCTCCCTACGGGTCCAGGTCCCGGGACCCCAAGGCGGTATTGATAGATGCTCTAGCAGCGCCTTGGTCCTTCAATCTGGCTTATGTTTTTCCCGTTTCCTCTCCTCCCTCGTCTGGTTGCCAGAATCAAGCAGGAGAAGGCTTCGGTGATTCTGATAGCACCTGCGTGGCCACGCAGGACTTGGTATGCAGACCTAGTGGACATGTCATCTGTCCCACCATGGACACTGCCAATGAGGCAGGATCTTCTAATACAGGGTCCGTTCAAGCATCCAAATCTAGTTTCTCTACGTCTGACTGCTTGGAGATTGAACGCTTAATTCTATCAAAGCTTGGTTTCTGTGAGTCAGTTATAGATACTCTGATTCAGGCTAGAAAGACTGTCACCAGGAAAATCTACCATAAGATATGGCGGAAATATCTTTGTTGGTGTGAATTCAAGGGTTACTCATGGAGTAAGATTAGGATTCCCAGGATATTGTCTTTTCTCCAAGAAGGATTGGAGAAAGGATTGTCAGCTAGTTCCTTAAAAGGACAAATATCTGCTCTGTCTATTCTTTTACACAAGCGTCTGGCAGAGGTACCAGACGTTCAAACGTTTGCTCAGGCTTTAGTCAGAATCAAGCCTGTCTATAAACCTGTGGCTCCGCCATGGAGTCTAAATCTAGTTCTTTCAGTTCTTCAAGGGGTTCCGTTTGAACCTTTACATTCCATAGATATTAAGTTGTTATCTTGGAAAGTTTTGTTTTTAGTAGCTATCTCTTCTGCTCGAAGGGTTTCAGAATTATCTGCCTTACAGTGTGATTCACCTTACCTGGTGTTCCACGCAGATAAGGTAGTTTTGCGTACCAAACCTGGTTTTCTTCCTAAAGTTGTTTCTAACAAGAATATTAACCAGGAAATAGTTGTTCCTTCTCTGTGTCCTAATCCATCTTCAAAGAAGGAACGTCTACTGCACAATCTTGATGTTGTTCGGGCTTTAAAGTTCTATTTACAAGCAACTAAGGATTTCAGACAAACACCTTCCTTGTTTGTTATCTATTCTGGTAAGAGGAGAGGTCAGAAAGCGACTGCTACCTCTCTTTTTGGCTGAAAAGCATCATCCGTTTGGCCTATGAGACTGCTGGCCAGCAGCCTCCTGAACGTATTACTGCTCATTCTACCAGAGCAGTGGCTTCCACATGGGCTTTCAAAAATGAGGCTTCTGTTGAACAGATTTGTAAGGCAGCGACTTGGTCTTCACTGCATACTTTTGCCAAATTTTACAAATTTGATACTTTTGCTTCTTTGGAGGCTATTTTTGGTTTTACAAGCAGTGGTGCCTTCCGTTTAAGGTACCTGTCTTGTTCCCTCCCTTCATCCGTGTCCTAAAGCTTTGGTATTGGTATCCCACAAGTAAAGGATGAATCAGTGGACTGGATACACCTTTCAAGAGAAAACAGAATTTATGCTTACCTGATAAATTAATTTCTCTTGCGGTGTATCCAGTCCACGGCCCGCCCTGGCATTTACGTCAGGTAAATTTTTTTGTTTAAACTACAGTCACCACTGCACCCTATGGTTTCTCCTTTTTCTTCCTAACCTTTGGTCGAATGACTGGGGGGTGGAGCTAAGGGGGAGCTATATGGACAGCTTTGCTGTGTGCTCTCTTTGCCACTTCCTGTATGGAATGAGAATATCCCACAAGTAAAGGATGAATCCGTGGACTGGATACACCGCAAGAGAAAGTAATTTATCAGGTAAGCATAAATTCTGTTTTTTTAACCCTTTCCCACCTGCAGAAAAGTCTTAAAATTACGGGTTCTTAACGGAATAAATAAAGGAGCTAATTTTCCAGACAGTATATAGGTGTACCAGGGTCCCACTAGTTTCTACCAGTTTTGAACTGATGGCACTGCTGGACATCTTTGGACTGGGAAGTAACCATGATGTGTCTTTCATCTGCTACACTAAGTTTCCGTGGCCGACCACTGCGTTTATGGTCCTTAACAATGCCCATTTCTTTGTGCTTCTTCAGAAGAGCTTTGACAGCACATCTGGAAACCCATGTGTGCCTTGAAATGTCTGCCTAAGAGAGACCTTGTTGGTGCAGTAGAACTACTACCTTGTGTCTTGTTTCTGTGCTCGGCCTTTGCTATGGTGTAACAACCTCATCTTGTTAGCCTGTTCCTCACCTAGTTTTATTCCTCCTACACAGTTGTTTCTGTTTTAGTTAATGATTGTGTTTCAATCTACATATTAAATTGGTGATCTTTACTGCTGTTTGGTATAATTGTTGCACCAGACTATATGCCTACCCAAACCATGACTTTCGTTAAGTGTACCTAGAAGAATTGTTTTGAAGGCAAAAGGTGGTCAAATATTGATTTCACTCAGTTTGCATTTTTGTTAATTGATACTACATACAAATTATTTACATTTCTATTTTTGAAAGCTCTGCCTCTTAGCTAAGCCAAACAAATATTAAACATTTATTCAAATTTTAAATGTTTTTTTTTTTTGTTTCATTAATTAATATTGTATTTTCTTGATATTATCTTGATATCGTAATACAAGCTTTTTAAAGTTGATAGTCACTTATATACAACATTTAGGGCTAGATTGCGAGTGGAGCACAAAGGGTTTACGCTCATCGGGCTTACCTTACCACTCATATTACAAGTTGCAAGTAAACACGATCATGTGATCTCAATTTCAATTTACGCTAGAATGATTACTGTGACTTCAGAGCTCTGGTTAACTGTTTCTCAAAATATAAAAGTTGCACAAAACACATAAAAAATACATGATAAAGTACAGGTACACTCATAACAACACAATCTAATAAAAATGATTCAATAATAATATTGCACACAAAATTTATAAAGGCTCAAAGCTATTAGGTCTCAGGTGTTAGAAAAGAAAAGGCAGGGAAAGGGCTTTAACATTGAGACACATACATATACATGTCTAAAAAAGTGTATGTATGTGTGGATATATATATATATGTTCTATTTATGTGTACATATGTATTTATATGTGTACATATGTATTTATGTATTTATATGTGTACATATGTATTTATGTTAATATATGTGTGTGTGTATATATATATATATATATATATATATATATTTACAGACATATATACACATATAAACACACAAAAAATATTTTATTATATAAACACAAATACTTATGTACACACATATAGACATATATATAAGTGCATTGGAGCCTTTTGCCATTAAGTAGATGAAAACATGTCAAATCATATTTGATAAAGATTTTTACTATGTATTTACTGTAAATATTTCACATTCCAGTGTTCTGCACAAAGCGGAATATGTTCTATGTATTTATAAATAGATATTTATATTTATATATATATATATATATGTGTGTGTGTAAATATCTATACCTATATATAGGCTTACCATAATTTTTAGAGGTGATACTGGGACCAGTGGGGGTGTGGTCAAGGGGGTGTGTCGATTGCCGTCCGGAACTAATTTTCAAAAAAACTCACAAACGCATCATTTAATCTCTTTAAAAATAGGCTCTGACTTGAATAGAAGGTATCAATAAGTGGCACTAGACATTATTTGGGGGGACAACAAAGGCGAATTTTTAAATCTCTGCATCTGCTGTATAATAGAGAAAGAAGAGACAGAAAAATATATCTAATGCTGCCCCCTAGAGCTTTGGGAGGGATAACAACTATATTCCTCGCATCCTAATCAATAAGCCTATAGTAGTCATTAGTGGTTAATGGTTGTGGTTAAGAGGTCAGCACTAGTCTAGTGACGGGAGGTTATAGTAGAAGCAGTCGGTAGTGAATTATAACTATTTACATAGTATTCATGGTAAGCACTGACCCAAACAGTGAAAAGATTAGTATTTCACCTTTTAATGATGGGAGTTGGAGACTGACTGTACCAGTAAGATAAGAGAGATTTAGGAAAATAAGCGACGTAATTGTGGCTCCCGTAAATAAATACCAGTACTGGATAACACTACACCAAGATTCCAGTTTGGTTGCATTTATTATTTACCTCCAAGTTTTAACAGGTCAGTCCTTAGGAGACTATGACCCAAATGAGTGATATTCAGTGCTTGTGGCACAGTGATGACTGCTGATTCTGAGTCACCAATTTCCCGAACCGATTATGCTCACTCTGAAGGGAGGCATGGTAGTGTGTACGGGAGGTAGCTTAAATATTCCTGGTCTTATTCGCTCCTGTTCTGCCCTGTGTGCCTTGGTGTCACAGTTATGATTAGCTCTTTCCTGGTTCTGCTTTGCTTCCGTTACTGACTCTCTTTATGTCCTGGTTCAGTCTTTTTCTTCCACGATTCTTACCAGTTCCTTATAGCCCTAGTTCTGCCCTGCATTGTCACTGCTGCTGTCAGTGTTTTGTCTGATGACACCTTAAATTCTTTTCACCACAGCGCGTTTTTGGATTGGATGAATAAAGCTTTTTGGGCGTGTCACTGAGTGTGGCTTCCAATCGAAGGGTTGTGTGGTACTTGCAATTCATTTTTAATTTAGAGGGGGCATTCGGGGACCTACACAGTATAGCATTTTGTGATAATACTGCCCATGTCAGCTATGCTAGCCAATTGCAATCAGAATGTAAAAAAAAAAACGCTTTTGTATTGCCGGTATTTGTAATGCCGGCACCGGCTGGGACAGAATGAACAATTGGATGGGACACTGGGACAGCGCCTCCAAACAGGGACAATCCAAGTCAAACTGGGATGTCTGGTAAGCCTACTTATATATAATCATGTGTGTGTATATGTGTATGTATATATATATATATATATATATATATATACATATATATATATATATATATATATATATATATATATATATATATATATATATATATATATAAAAGACACAGTGATGTCACTTCCTATTTCACGGATCAACAGTGACCCGTATTTTGCAATACTACACTAGAGATCCTCCTGGGTTCCAATTTTACAACCAGCGCAGTTCCATGTCTGATCCTACAGTGACGTCATCACCACATGACAAACACCACGCTGCTTGTATTGCAGCTGTAAGAAACAAAGTGTTGGTTTGTAGCTGGAAGGGGAGATCTGCTCACAGAAGATCTTGCAAAATTAAAGCTACATACTCCAAGAGGTGGATGGCATATTTGAATATCCTGGGAGGAAACAACTGGATGTGAATTATTTCGTTACTACATACTCCAAAAGGTGGATGAGATCATAAAGACATCCCTCTCCATACCGGACTTACCTGTACCAGTACTTGATTACCCCTTTCAGTGCGGCAATTTACCTCATTATATTGAGGTAAATTCTGGTAAGGGGATTAACATAACAAGAAAATATTTGAGTGGACTTTTACCATTTTGCATTATTTTGCACTTGATGATTCATTGATTTTATAATAATATTTATTTCTGGACTTTTATATCTACTTATTTATCATTTTATGTTTTATATATAGATAAGGAATTTTTTAGCGCTGTTTTCCCCTTGTACCCATATAGGTATAGATATATATTGTACCAAAATACCATCAGATATATGTAGAAATATTAATTTCTGAATAACTAGAACATAGTCTTCATTGTGCAGAACATTGGAATGTGAAATATATATATATTTTTTTTGAGTTAGTGCAAATGAGAATATGCGATCGTGTTTGCACGAGAGTTGGGTGTTTTTTTCCCACTTTTTTTTCCATTGACTTCTATGGGGGAATACGTGAACGTGCACGTGATATACTAATTTTGGATTTTTGTGTTGGTCTGTTTACCGCGCGAGCAAATACAGTTTATTTTCAACTCAAAATACGAGTGCAACCCGACGAGTGCAAAAAGCTTACTTAAAGCACAATTAACGCTCAAGCGAGAGCGTTAATTTGCACTCTACTTGTAATCTGGCCCTTAGTAATTAACTCACTATTTAAAATGTGATGGATGGGCTTTATGAAGTGATACCAGTTTTTCAGTTTCTTGTTTTATGTCACTTATTAGGAGCCTTAAATCACCATCTTAATTTGGAGTCGGTTTCTTTGCTTGGAGCATAGTTGTACAACTGCACTTTTAAACTTTATGGAAAATGTATTCTAGTTACCAAAGTGTTGTGCAGTGCACAGTTTATTTCTGGTGACACAAGACTAGATGTGTGCAAAGCTACTCAGACAAGCACAACAGGCCTTTTGCTATGTTTCCTACTACTACACATTCCGAACTGTGCTAATGTATAGCACTGGTAAAACAAAGAATGCAAGCCTTCAGTACAAGTGGCTGCAATCTGTAACAGTCAGAGTTTAAGTTGAGGACACATCTTAATTATCATAAAAGGAAAAGTCTTAAAAGCAGTGCACGGTTTTAACAAATCAAAATTATCTTAAAAGGAAAAGTCCTAAAAGCAGAGAGCAATAAAATGTTAAATAAATAGCAAGAAAGTGGTTTTGCTTTAGACTTCTAGACTGAAGTTCAACTAATTATGACTATTGAGCTTGAAGGGACTCACAAGCATTCTCTTCCTTACCTTCTAGTGCCTCCTATGGTAATTCCAGCGCCCCCTCCATCTCTCATGCCTAACAGTGCCTCCCTCAGTAATCCCACTGCTCCACAGGAGGCAGTAGAGCCCACTTTGGGAACCACTGATCTATGTGTACTGTGCAGTATAAAGATGATGACTATACACAGATAATGACCACATAGGCACACACCTATATATAGACTGGCTGCTATGGGCCCCCCGTTACTAATGCCCTGCTGCACCAGTAACAGTTCCACCCTTGTGAAGCTTAATACATTTGGAACATTATCGTTCCTTCACATGGCCTCTTGGCAACCTCACAAGCATCTATGAATCTAGCCCGATATCTTTAGTCACAACACACCAGACGTCTGAAAACACTGAGAGAACCACACTTATTATGTAGGTCTATATGGAATTGAATCGTTGTTTTAATAACAGTTTAGATTTTTATCATGAAATAGTTGCACTCATTTTTAACATAAAATTCTTTTATTTTTTTGCAGAAAGAAAAAAGGATTGTTTTCAAGAAAAAAGGACAAAGAGAAACCTGAGAAACCAAAAATGGTCAGCCCTTTTACTATGGTAAGATTCGGAGCAGAAAATGCTGCTTTCTGGTCATTTTTCTGTAAATTGTATGGTCGGTATCGTATTTATTTTATTTTGAGATGTTTCATTGGTCAATAAAAGCTATAGAACATTTTTATAATACTTATATTCTCAAAAGCAGAGTATTTTAAGATCAGTTAGAGGGACAGTGTACTGTTAAATATGGTCCCAATAATACATTTTACCTGTTTGAGTGTATTAAATTGTCTACCTTTATTATGTCATGTCATATGTATGAAAATAGCTACACTTCCAGTGGGGTGGTGGGAGAGAAAGGTACTAAAATATAAATTTTCAATTGTATAGTATTAGGCTTTGTGTATGTAGACAGAGATAAGATAATGAGGCGTGTGTATATAAAGAATAAAAATAAGGAGTTCTGATCTTCCTGCAAAACCAGCTATTTCCCATACATTTTATACTCTGTACCTTATAACAAGTCACTGAAAACACATAAACAGGAAAGCAATTTTACAATGCACTGCCCATTTAATATACCATTAAAGAGTAAAAATGCAGGCTTTGAAAGATACTTACTGCTAATCTATTTTAAAAATGTTTTCTATTATTTTAGTTTTAATTATTATAATTAATTAATATGATTATTATTTCTAGCTAAAGTAGGTTGATGAATGTAAATTACTTTGCTGAGTATGCTGATATCAGTTGTGGAATCTCCCCTGTGATTGAGCTGTGGTTTGGAAACCATCGACTAGATCACGAGTTTTGCGGTAAGCTGAAAAAGCAGCGTTAACAGGTCCTAACGCTGCTTTTTCACTACCGCTGGTATTACGAGTCTTATAGGTTTAGGGGCACCACGCACTTTTTTGGCCTTACCACAAACCGACTTACGTAAACTTCGTAAAGTCTTTTTTTTCTATGGGACTTCAATAGCGCTGGTGTTACGAGTCTGTCCTGGGAGGCCAAAAAGTGAGCGGTACACCCTCTACTTCCAAGATCCGTTACGCATTCTAAAGTCAGTAGTTAAGAGTTTTATGGTACAACGCCGTAGCATAAAACTCATAACTAAAGTGCTAAAAAGTACACTAACACACATAAACTACCTATTAACCCCTAAACCGAGGCCCTCCCGCATCACAAACACTATAATAAAATGTTTAACCCCTAATCTGCCGCTCCGGACATCGCCGCCACTAGAATAAACATATTAACCCCTAAACCGCCGCACTCCCGCCTCGCAAACACTAGTTAAATATTATTAACCCCTAATCTGCCGCCCCTAACATCGCCACCACCTACATTATACTTATTAACCCCTAATCTGGCGCCCCCAACGTCGCCGCCACTATATTACATTTATTAACCCCTAAACCTAAGTCTAACCCTAACACCCCCTAACTTAAATATAATTTAAATAAATCTAAAAAAAAATACTATCATTAACTACATTATTCCTATTTAAAACTAAATACTTACCTATAAAGTAAACTTTATGCTAGCTACAATATAACTAATAGTTACATTGTAGCTAGATTAGGGTTTATTTTTTATTTTACAGGCAAGTTTGTATTTATTTTAACTAGGTAGACTAGTTAGTAAATAGTTATTAACTATTTAATAACTACCTAGCTAAAATAAATACAAATTTACCTGTAAAATAAAACCTAACCTAAGTTGCAATAACACTACACTACAATTAAATAAATTACCTACATTAAATACAATTAAATAAATTAAATTAGCTAAATCACAAACCCCCCCCACTAAATTACAGAAAATAAAAAACAAATTACAGATCTTTAAACTAATTACACCTAATCTAATAGCCCTATCAAAATTAAAAAAGCCCCCCCAAAATAAAAAAAAAACCCTAGCCTAAACTAAGCTACCAATAGCCCTTTAAAGGGCCTTTCTCCAACATTGGTGTGTCCGGTCCACGGCGTCATCCTTACTTGTGGGATATTCTCTTCCCCAACAGGAAATGGCAAAGAGTCCCAGCAAAGCTGGTCACATGATCCCTCCTAGGCTCCGCCCACCCCAGTCATTCTCTTTGCCGTTGCACAGGCAACATCTCCACGGAGATGGTTAAGAGTTTTTTTGGTGTTTAAATGTAGTTTTTATTCTTCTATCAAGTGTTTGTTATTTTAAAATAGTGCTGGTATGTACTATTTACTCTGAAACAGAAAAGGATGAAGATTTCTGTTTGTAAGAGGAAGATGATTTTAGCAGACAGTAACTAAAATCGGTTGCTGTTTCCACATAGGACTGTTGAGATGAAGTAACTTCAGTTGGGGGAAACAGTTAGCAGACTTTTCTGCTTAAGGTATGACTAGCCATATTTCTAACAAGACTGTGTAATGCTGGAAGGCTGTCATTTCCCCTCATGGGGACCGGTAAGCCATTTTCTTAGTCAAAAACAAACAGAATAAAGGGCTTATTATGGGCTAAAAAACTGGTAGACATTTTTATGGGCTAAATCGATTGCTTTATTTGTGCATATTATTCAAATTTAGGCTAACAATTGACATTTATAATCTTGGGGAACGTTTATAAAACGGCAGGCCTTTCTAGTCATAGACTGAGCCTCATTTTCGCGCCATTAATGCGCAGTTGTTTTTTGAGAACAGGGCATGCAGATGCATGTGTGTGGATCTAAGAATCTCTGAAAAAGCTTTTAGAAGGCGTCATTTGGTATCGTATTCCCCTCAGGGCTTGGTTGGGTCTTAGCAAAGACTGTATCTGGGACTGTATAGGGGTTAAATTGAAAAACGGCTCCAGTTCCGTTATTTTAAGGGTAATTTTTGAACAATTCCTTCATACTTTTTCACATATTAGTAATTAGTAATAAAGTGTTTTCTGTTTGAAATTTAAAGTGACAGTAACGGTTTTATTTTAAAACGTTTTTTGTGCATTGTTGACAAGTTTAAGCCTGTTTAACATGTCTATACCTTCAGATAAGCTATGTTCTATATGTATGAAAGCCAATGTGTCTCCCCATTTAAATTTATGTGATAATTGTGCCATAGCGTCCAAACAAAGTAAGGACAGTACTGCCACAAATAATGATATTGCCCAAGATGATTCCTCAAATGAGGGGAGTAAACATGATACTACATCATCTCCTACTGTGTCTACACCAGTTTTGCCCATGCAGGAGGCCCCTAGTACATCTAGTGCGCCAATACTTATTACCATGCAACAATTAACGGCTGTAATGGATAACTCCATAGCAAATCTTTTATCCAAAATGCCTACTTATCAGAGAAAGCGCGATTGCTCTGTTTTAAACACTGAAGAGCAAGAGGACGCTGATGATAATTGTTCTGTCATACCCTCACACCAATCTGAAGGGGCCATGAGGGAGGTTTTGTCTGAGGGAGAAATTTCAGATTCAGGAAAAATTTCTCATCAAGCTGAACCTGATGTTGTGACATTTAAATTTAAATTAGAACATCTCCGCGCACTGCTTAAGGAGGTGTTATCTACTCTGGATGATTGTGACAATTTGGTCATTCCAGAGAAATTATGCAAGATGGACAGGTTTCTAGAGGTTCCAGTGCCCCCCGACGCTTTTCCTATACCCAAGCGGGTGGCGGACATAGTAAATAAAGAGTGGGAAAAGCCCGGCATACCTTTTGTTCCTCCCCTATATTTAAGAAATTATTTCCTATGGTCGACCCCAGAAAGGACTTATGGCAGACAGTCCCCAAGGTCGAGGGGGCAGTTTCTACTCTAAACAAACGCACTACTATTCCTATCGAAGATAGTTGTGCTTTCAAAGATCCTATGGATAAAAAATTGGAAGGTTTGCTTAAAAAGATTTTTGTACAGCAAGGCTACCTTCTACAACCAATTTCATGCATTGTTCCTGTCACTACGGCAGCGTGGTTCTGGTTCGAGGAACTAGAAAAGTCGCTCAGTAGAGAAACTCCATATGAGGAGGTTATGGACAGAGTTCACGCACTTAAATTGGCTAACTCTTTTATTTTAGATGCCGCTTTGCAATTAGCAAAATTAGCGGCGAAAAATTCAGGGTTTGCTATTGTGGCGCGCAGAGCGCTTTGGCTAAAGTCTTGGTCAGCGGATGTGTCATCCAAGACAAAATTACTTAACATTCCTTTCAAAGGTAAAACTTTATTTGGACCTGATTTGAAAGAGATTATTTCAGACATCACTGGGGGAAAGGGCCACGCCCTTCCACAGGATAGGTCTTTTAAGGCTAAAAATAAGCCTAATTTTCGTCCCTTTCGCAGAAATGGACCAGCCTCTAATTCTGCATCCTCTAAGCAAGAGGGTAATGCCTCACAACCCAAACCAGCCTGGAAACCAATGCAAGGCTGGAACAAAGGTAAGCAGGCCAAGAAGCCTGCCACTGCTAACAAGACAGCATGAAGAAGTAGCCCCCGATCCGGGACCGGATCTGGTGGGGGGCAGACTCTCTCTCTTTGCTCAGGCTTGGGCAAGAGATGTTCAGGATCCTTGGGCGCTAGAAATAGTTTCTCAAGGTTATCTCCTGGAATTCAAGGAACTACCGCCAAGGGGAAGGTTCCACAAGTCTCACTTATCCTCAAACCAAATAAAGAGACAGGCATTCTTACACTGTGTAGAAGACCTGTTAAAGATGGGAGTGATACACCCAGTTCCAATAAAGGAACAAGGAATGGGATTTTATTCCAATCTGTTCGTAGTTCCCAAAAAAGAGGGAACGTTCAGACCAATTTTGGATTTGAAGATCCTAAACAAATTTCTCAGGGTACCATCGTTCAAAATGGAAACTATTCGAACGATTCTACCCACCATCCAGGAAAGTCAATTTATGACTACCGTGTATCTAAAGGATGCGTACCTACATATCCCTATCCACAAGGAACATCATCAGTTCCTAAGGTTCGCTTTTCTGGACAAACATTACCAGTTTGTGGCTCTTCCATTCGGATTAGCCACTGCTCCAAGGATTTTCACAAAGGTGCTAGGGTCCCTTCTAGCGGTTCTAAGACCAAGGGGCATTGCAGTAGTACCTTACTTGGACGACATTCTAATACAAGCGTCGTCCCTGTCAAAGGCAAAGGCTCATACGGACATCGTTCTAGCCTTTCTCACATCTCACGGATGGAAGGTGAACAAAGAAAAGAGTTCTCTGTCCCCGACAATAATAGATTCCTTAGAAATGAGGATTTTTCTGACAGAGGTCAGAAAATCAAAACTTCTAAGCTCTTGTCAAGTGCTTCATTCTGTTCCTCGTCCTTCCATAGAGCAGTGCATGGAAGTAATAGGATTGATGGTTGCAACAATGGACATAGTTCCTTTTGCACGAATTCATCTAAGACCATTACAACTGTGCATGCTCAAACAGTGGAATGGGGATTATACAGACTTGTCTCCAATGATTCAAGTAGATCAAAAGACCAGAGATTCACTCCGTTGGTGGCTGACCCTGGACCATCTGTCCCAGGGAATGAGCTTCCGCAGGCCAGAGTGGGTCATTGTCACGACCGACGCCAGTCTAGTGGGCTGGGGTGCGGTCTGGGAATCCCTGAAAGCTCAGGGTCTATGGTCTCGGGAAGAGTCTCTTCTCCCGATAAACATTCTGGAACTGAGAGCGATATTCAATGCTCTCAGAGCTTGGCCTCAACTAGCAAAGGCCAAATTCATAAGGTTCCAATCAGACAACATGACGACTGTTGCTTATATCAATCATCAAGGGGGAACAAAGAGTTCCCTGGCGATGAAAGAAGTGACCAAAATAATTCAATGGGCGGAGGTTCACTCCTGCCACTTGTCTGCGATCCACATCCCAGGAGTGGAAAATTGGGAAGCGGATTTTCTGAGTCGTCAGACATTTCATCCGGGGGAGTGGGAACTCCATCCGGAAATCTTTGCCCAAATAACTCAATTATGGGGCATTCCAGACATGGATCTGATGGCGTCTCGTGAGAACTTCAAGGTTCCTTGCTACGGGTCCAGATCCAGGGATCCCAAGGCGACTCTAGTAGATGCACTAGTAGCACCTTGGACTTTCAACCTAGCTTACGTATTCCCACCGTTTCCTCTCATTCCCAGGCTGGTAGCCAGGATCAATCAGGAGAGGGCCTCGGTGATCTTGATAGCTCCTGCGTGGCCACGCAGGACTTGGTATGCAGACCTGGTGAATATGTCATCGGCTCCACCATGGAAGCTACCTTTGAGACAGGACCTTCTTGTTCAAGGTCCATTCGAACACCCAAATCTGGTCTCCCTCCAACTGACGGCTTGGAGATTGAACGCTTGATTCTATCAAAGCGTGGGTTTTCAGATTCGGTGATAGATACTCTGGTTCAGGCCAGAAAACCTGTAACTAGAAAAATTTACCATAAAATATGGAAAAAATATATCTGTTGGTGTGAATCCAAAGGATTCCCATGGAATAAGATAAAAATTCCTAAGATTCTCTCCTTTCTTCAAGAAGGTTTGGAGAAAGGATTATCTGCAAGTTCCCTAAAGGGACAGATCTCTGCTTTATCTGTCTTACTACACAAAAGACTGGCAGCTGTGCCAGATGTTCAAGCATTTGTTCAGGCTCTGGTTAGGATCAAGCCTGTTTACAGACCTTTGACTCCTCCCTGGAGTCTAAATCTAGTTCTTTCAGTTCTTCAAGGGGTTCCGTTTGAACCCTTACATTCCATAGATATTAAGTTACTATCTTGGAAAGTTTTGTTTTTGGTTGCAATTTCTTCTGCTAGAAGAGTTTCAGAGTTATTTGCTCTGCAGTGTTCTCCTCCTTATCTGGTGTTCCATGCAGATAAGGTGGTTTTGCGTACTAAGCCTGGTTTTCTTCCTAAAGTTGTTTCTAACAAAAATATTAACCAGGAGATAGTTGTACCTTCTTTGTGTCCGAATCCAGTTTCAAAGAAGGAACGTTTGTTACACAATTTGGACGTTGTCCGTGCTCTAAAGTTCTATTTAGAGGCTACTAAAGATTTCAGACAAACATCTTCCTTGTTTGTTGTTTATTCTGGTAAAAGGAGAGGTCAAAAAGCGACTTCTACCTCTCTTTCCTTTTGGCTTAAAAGCATCATCCGATGCCGGACGGCAGCCTCCTGAAAGAATCACAGCTCACTCCACTAGGGCTGTGGCTTCCACATGGGCCTTCAAGAACGAGGCTTCTGTTGACCAGATATGTAAGGCAGCGACTTGGTCTTCACTGCACACTTTTGCCAAATTTTACAAATTTGATACTTTTGCTTCTTCGGAGGCTATTTTTGGGAGAAAGGTTTTGCAAGCTGTGGTTCCTTCCGTTTAGGTGACCTGATTTGCTCCCTCCCTTCATCCGTGTCCTAAAGCTTTGGTATTGGTTCCCACAAGTAAGGATGACGCTGTGGACCGGACACACCAATGTTGGAGAAAACAGAATTTATGCTTACCTGATAAATTACTTTCTCCAACGGTGTGTCCGGTCCACGGCCCGCCCTGGTTTTTTAATCAGGTCTGATGAATTATTTTCTCTAACTACAGTCACCACGGTATCATATGGTTTCTCCTATATATATTTCCTCCTGTCCGTCGGTCGAATGACTGGGGTGGGCGGAGCCTAGGAGGGATCATGTGACCAGCTTTGCTGGGACTCTTTGCCATTTCCTGTTGGGGAAGAGAATATCCCACAAGTAAGGATGACGCCGTGGACCGGACACACCGTTGGAGAAAGTAATTTATCAGGTAAGCATAAATTCTGTTTTTGCGGGGCATTGCCCCAAAGTAATCAGCTCTTTTCTCTTGTAAGGTGTATCCAGTCCACGGATCATCCATTACTTGTGGGATATTCTCATTCCTATTTCTCTTTAAGTGACGTAATCCAAGATGGCGTCCCTTAGATTCCGATTGGCTGATAGAATTCTATCAACCAATCGGAATTAAGGTAGGAATTAAGGTTGGATGAGCCAATAGGATTGAGCCAATCGGATTGAGCCAATCGGAATCTAAGGGACGCCATCTTGGATGATGTCACTTTAAGAGATATTCATCAGCAAGAAGACGTCGTTTGAAGAGGATGCTCTGCATCGGATGTCTTGAAGATGGAGCCGCTCTGCGCCGGAAGGATGAAGATAGAAGATGCCGTCTGGATGAAGACTTCTGCCCGTCTGGAGGACCACTTCTGCCCGTCTGCAGGACCACTTCTGCCGGCTTTGTTGAGGACATCTTTCCACTTGGATGAAGACTTCTCCCGGTAAGTGAATCTTCAGGGGTTAGTGTTAGGATTTTTTTAAGGGTGTATTGGGTGGGTTTATTTTTTAGGTTAGGGTTTTGGGCCTGCAATAGAGCTACATGCCCTTTTAAGGGCAATGCCCATCCAAATGCCCTTTTCAGGGCAATGGGGAGCTTAGGTTTTTTTAGTTAGTATTTTATTTGAGGGGTTGGTTGTTTGGGTGGTGGGTTTTACTGTTGGGGGGGTTGTTTGTATTTTTTTTTTGCAGAAAAAAGAACTGATTACTTTGGGGCAATGCCCCGCAAAAGGCCCTTTTACGGGCTATTGGTAGTTTAGTTTAGGGTAGGTTTTTTTTTTTTTTTTGGGGGGGGCTTTTTTATTTTGATAGGGCTATTAGATTAGGTGTAATTAGTTTAAAGATCTGTAATTTGTTTTTTATTTTCTGTAATTTAGTGGGTTTTGTGATTTAGCTAATTTAGTTTATTTAATGTAGGTAATTTATTTAATTGTAGTGTAGTGTTAGTGTAACTTAGCAATAAACAAAAGGATGCGCTGACTCAAGGTAGTTAAATGCTGGATAACAAGGTTTATTAGCAATCCATAACTAGTAACAAGTTAGTGAGATCACAGTCAGGAACGCCTGACGCGTTTCGCGCATGCGTGAATGCGCTTCATCAGAGGCAACGTTATTGTGACTTTACGTACACATTTCAACCCCTGACATCTAGGCTGAAGTTGAAGCGGATTGTTACGCATAGTAAACTGAAAAAGGAAAAAAGAGTGAACTATAAGAGTGTGTACTTGGGATCCATAGCTGTGGATATTACTTATACTTTGACTGTCGTTCCCTTTTTACACAAGTTGGGACATTACCCCGTTTTTGGCTTCTCACATATACGTTTTAAAGAAACAGAGGGGGATCCTTTTCTGAACACATTGTTTGTTGTGAACTATTGCTTAGTGTAACTTAGGTTAGGTTTTATTTTACAGGTAAATTTGTATTTATTTTAGCTAGGTAGTTATTAAATAGTTAATAACTATTTAATAACTATGCTACCTAGTTAAAATAAATACAGACTTGCCTGTAAAATAAAAATAAACCCTTAGCTAGCTACAATGTAACTATTAGTTATATTGTAGCTAGTTTAGGGTTTATTTTATAGGTAAGTATTTAGTTTTATATAGGAATAATGTAGTTAATGATAGCAATTTTTTTTCGATTTATTTAAATTATATTTAAGTTAGGGGGTGTTATGGTTAGGGGCAGCGACGTTGGGGATGGCAGATTAGGGGTTAATAAGTGTAGGTAGGTTGCGGCGACATTGTGGGCGGCAGATTAGGGGTTAATAAAAATAATGTAGGTGTCGGCGATGTTGGGGGCAGCAGATTAGGGGTTCATAAGTATAATGTAGGTGGCGGCGATGTCCGGAGCGGCAGATTAGGGGTTAATAAGTATAATGTCGATGTTGGCGATGTCGGGGGGCGGCAGATTAGGGGTTAATAAGTGTAAGATTATGTGTGTTTAGACTCGGGGTTCATGTTAGGGTGTTAGGTGTAAACATAACTTTTATTTCCCCAAAGGAATCAATGGGGCTACGTTACTGAGTTTTACTCTGCTTTTTGGCAGGTGTTAGACTTTTTCTCAGCCGGCTCTCCCCATTGATTTCTATGGGGAAATCGTGCACGAGCACGTACGACCATCTCACCGCTGACTTAAGCAGCGCTGGTTTTGGAGTGAGATATGAGCAAAATTTAGCTCTACGCTCACTTCTTGCGTGTTAACGCCAGGTTGGTAAAAACCCGTAATACCAGCGCTGCAGGTGAGTGAGCGGTGAGAAAAAAATGCTCGTTAGCACCGCACAGCTCCTAACACAAAACTCGTAATCTAGCTGCAAGAATGTTCTGTTGCTGTCTACACAGGAAGTCTTGTTTGATACTATAAGCAACCTTTTTCACACTATTGTCAGACAGTGCGCTTGGTATATTTTTGCACTTTCTTTTATTACAAGGGAGTTGTCATGGTTAGGAACATGAAATTGATTGCATACTTAGGGGCCGAATTATGCCCCTGTTATTTGTCCCCCTGCTCTGAGGCTGCGGACATCAATCCGCCTGATCCTACACGATTGACACCCCTGAATCTGCAGTGGGCGGTATTGCACAAGCAGTTCACAAGAACTGCTTGTGTAATGATAAATGCCGACAGCGTATGCTGTCGGCATTTATCGATGTGCGGCGGACATGATACGCTACATTGTATCATGTCCGTCCGCACTTTTATAAATTGGCCCCTTAGGATGAATCTGCTTTTGTTTATTTATCTAGAGTGAGAGTGCAGAAGAATTTTGGGTTTTACGACCCTTTAACAAAGCAAACTTGTGAATAGATTTACAATGGAAAGATTTTTAACCCATTCGACTTTCAGAGAACTTACCCAAAATACCGGAGAATTTTTAGCATTTTTGCTATAACTCCATTTAAACAGAAATGGATCCTTGTTTTTGTATTTACTAATCAAAACTATATATATATATATATATATATATATATATATATATATATATATATATATATATATATATTAAGTAGACAACCCAAGGTATTGCTCTAAGCCCATTTTGGTATATTTCATGCCACAATTTCACCGCCATATACGATCATATAAAAAAAAATTGTTAACTTTTTCACAAACTATAGGTTTGTCACTTAAATTATTTACATACCGCTTGTACAATCATGGTACAAATTATTGTAAAAGCTTCTCTGGTATCCCCTTTGTTCACAAATAGCAGACAGACATGGCTTCGCCATTGCTTTTTGGTAATTAGAATGACGCTACGCACCACGCTTCTATTATTCCTGGCAGTGAAGGGATAAATCAAGTAGCTTGTAAAGTTAATTTTATATTTAGTGTAGAGATTATCCTCCCACCTGACACCTCTCACCCCCTGATCCCTCCAAAACAGCTCTCTTCCCTCCCTCACCCCCCACTAGTCACCACCATCTTAGGTACTGGCAGTATGCAGTTTTTTTATTTTTTTTATTATTATTTTATTTTTTTATATTTATTTATTTCTGCAATGTAGTGATCCTCCTCATATCTCTCACCTCCCTGATCCCCCCAAATAGCTCTCTAACCCTCCCACTAATTGCGGCCATCTTTTTGAATATTTTCTGTAGTTTAGTGGTCAACCCTCATCCCCCCTCCGGCGATCATTAGTCAGGGACCCCCCCACATTTTTTTTTGTAGTGTAGCTCCTTATTCCTCCATCTCCCTTTATTTTATTTTTTCCTGCAATATAGGGCCATCCCACTCCATCTCTCCTCCCTCCCCCCTCCGCTGCTGACCTCCCACCCGCCTCCCGGTTTCCCTCCCACACATCCCACCGGCACCAGCAGATGATCGTTACAGACAGTGACACACACAGTGTTACCATCTGTAACAATCTGGCATGTGCCTTCATATAGAACCTGAGCCTGGAACTCAGGAACTCCAGTACTTGGCTGTAACTTTACAGCTAAGACTGCTGGAGCTTCCTGCAGCTCGGACGTGTGTGTGTGTATATATATACAGGGAGTGCAGAATTATTAGGCAAGTTGTATTTTTGAGGATTAATTTTATTATTGAACAACAACCATGTTCTCAATGAACCCAAAAAACTCATTAATATCAAAGCTGAATAGTTTTGGAAGTAGTTTTTAGTTTGTTTTTAGTTATAACTATTTTAGGGGGATATCTGTGTGTGCAGGTGACTATTACTGTGCATAATTATTAGGCAACTTAACAAAAAACAAATATATACTCATTTCAATTATTTATTTTTACCAGTATAACCAATATAACATCTCAGCATTCACAAATATACATTTCTGACATTCAAAAACAAAACAAAAACAAATCAGTGACCAATATAGCCACCTTTCTTTGCAAGGACACTCAAAAGCCTGCCATCCATGGATTCTGTCAGTGTTTTGATCTGTTCACCATCAACATTGCGTGCAGCAGCAACCACAGCCTCCCAGACACTGTTCAGAGAGGTGTACTGTTTTCCCTCCTTGTAAATCTCACATTTGATGATGGACCACAGGTTCTCAATGGGGTTCAGATCAGGTGAACAAGGAGGCCATGTCATTAGATTTTCTTCTTTTATACCCTTTCTTGCCAGCCACGCTGTGGAGTACTTGGATGCGTGTGATGGAGGATTGTCCTGCATGAAAATCATGTTTTTCTTGAAGCATGCAGACTTCTTCCTGTACCACTGCTTGAAGAAGGTGTCTTCCAGAAACTGGCAGTAGGACTGGGAGTTGAGCTTGACTCCATCCTCAACCCGAAAAGGCCCCACAAGCTCATCTTTGATGATACCAGCCCAAACCAGTAATCCACCTCCACCTTGCTGGCGTCTGAGTCGGACTGGAGCTCTCTGACCTTTACCAATCCAGCCACGGGCCCATCCATCTGGCCCATCAAGACTCACTCTCATTTCATCAGTCCATAAAACCTTAGAAAAATCAGTCTTGAGATATTTCTTGGCCCAGTCTTGACGTTTCAGCTTTTGTGTCTTGTTCAGTGGTGGTCGTCTTTCAGCCTTTCTTACCTTGGCCATGTCTCTGAGTATTGCACACCTTGTGCTTTTGGGCACTCCAGTGATGTTACAGCTCTGAAATATGGCCAAACTGGTGGCAAGTGGCATCTTGGCAGCTGCACGCTTGACTTTTCTCAGTTCATGGGCAGTTATTTTGCGCCTTGGTTTTTCCACACGCTTCTTGCGACCCTGTTGACTATTTTGAATGAAACGCTTGATTGTTCGATGATCACGCTTCAGAAGCTTTGCAATTTTAAGAGTGCTGCATCCCTCTGCAAGATATCTCACTATTTTTGACTTTTCTGAGCCTGTCAAGTCCTTCTTTTGACCCATTTTGCCAAAGGAAAGGAAGTTGCCTAATAATTATGCACACCTGATATAGGGTGTTGATGTCATTAGACCACACCCCTTCTCATTACAGAGATGCACATCACCTAATATGCTTAATTGGTAGTAGGCTTTCGAGCCTATACAGCTTGGAGTAAGACAACATGCATAAAGAGGATGATGTGGTCAAAATACTCATTTGCCTATTAATTCTGCACTCCCTGTATATATATGTATATATATATATATATATATCAGGGACGTGCAGTCATAGGAGGCAGGGGAGGCACTGCTTCCCCTGCCATATGGGGCCAAAGTTTAGTTAAATTTTAATTAAGAAAATATTGTAAAAAAAAAAAAAAAAAATCATTTTTTTCCACCCATGTAATGCTATGGAGAGGCATCATACAGGATTGCATCTCTTCATAGCAAAACATGGATACATTTCTTCAATAGCAGCAGCGCCACCCACTGGTGGTAACTTAAAACTACCTGAAGCAAAAATAATGACCAATAGGAGGCATCCCTCATGATGCCTCTTAGGGAGAGAGCCAATCAGAGAAGTAAAACTCTTCTTGGCATTATTAGTTATGCAGGATGCAGGGCTGGCCCTGTCTGATGTTCACTGACTTCCTGTTACTGTGATCCAGTCTGGGACCCTCCCACTAGCACAGGCTTCACTAGAAACAAGAGGGGAGAATAAGGACTGCAGGAAGAAGTGCACAGTAAGGGGTGTTAGGGTTTATAGCTTTCCTCATTCTGTTAAATGATAGTGTTAATATTAATGCTTTTATTGTGATCTGTAAGCTTTCTACTTATTAACAATGTTGACTGTTGTGACAGGAGTGCTGGTAATGATAATAGCTTCCCACATTTTGCTGGCAGTTTATTTTAACTTTTTATTGTGAATATTTGTTTTTAATGTGATCTGGCAATTTGCTGCTTTTTAACTAGTTAACAACATTGACTGCAGAGCCTGCTTTATTACTACAGCTCTCAGTAAGTATTGTGTTGTCACTAGCTGGTGCCCTTGTGCAAAAAAGGAAAAGCTAGTGCCTTTTTTATGCAGGAACCTCTCCTGGTCTGTATAATAAATGCTTTATTACTACAGCTCTCATTAAGTATTGTGTTGTCACTAGCTGGTGCCCTTGTGCAAAAAAAGTAAATGCTAGTGCCTTTTTTATGCAGGAACCTCTTCTGGTCTGTATAATAAACAATGTACATTCCCTCCTGTAAAACAGTCAGTGCTGAGTACACTCCTATGTCACCCAAGATATAAGGTGAGATCTACTGGGTCTAGACACTTCTGAGTATCTTAGTTATGTGCACTGAAAACTAAAGAGAACAAAACTGTGCTGATTTTGTTTCTATGTATGTGGATTAGATAGACTGATTGATTTAAGGTTAGTACTTCACTGTCATCCTACAGTTGTTTTCCTTCAATAAATACACTTTTTTTTACTGCAGATTCCCATGCTTTTGGGTTTTCCTGTTAACACCTCACTTTTTATTGTCTTTCTGTAATATGATGATCTGTCTGTCGTTTATTAAAAAGCATATTTTTTATATTTTTAGTATTAAAAAAATATTTTATATGATATATTATTATTAGTGGTTTTCATATTAAATCCACAAGTGAGCTGTGATATCTCTCAGTGAATGTATGGGGGCAGGGAGTCCCGGCATCTTGCCCGGTATATTGTGTCATTTAGTTGGCATTCATGTGAGTAGGGGAACTGATTGGCAGATTTAATATGGTATATGATGAGTGGCATAAATGAGGGAAGGGAGTCATGTGGCAGAAAACTGTAATAAGTGGTTGTAAAAGGCCCTTAATCTTAATCAAATATAGTGTATTACTGGCACACAGTAAGTAGGAGCAGGGGGCACTCCATCTTGTCAAGTACAACTGGCATATAATATTAATAAAACATTTTATTCAACTATTATATATTTAACTCATGTAAAAGTCACATGGAAGTGTGTATGTGTGTGTATCAGAGTGTGTATGTGCTTGTCTGTATATATTTGTGGATTAGCCAGCCTCTTAGTGTGTATTCCTGTGGGTGCTTGTGTATGTGTGAGTGATGATGTATGTGGCTTCTTGTCTGTGCTTTTTGGGTGCCTGTTTGTGTGCATATGGTGCCTGGTTTTGTGTATGTTGGTTCCTATGTGTATATGGTATCTGATGGTGCTTGCGTGTCTGTGCGTGTCTGTCTGAGTCTTCTTGTATATCTGAGTGTATATTTATGTGTGTGATTCTGTATGTGTCTGTTTCTGTGTGTGTCACTGTGTGTGTCTGTATGTGTTAGTGCCTCTGTATGTCCTAATGTGTTTCTGTGTGTATGTGAATTTATGTTTGTGAGTGTGTGTTTCTATGTATGTGTGGGGGCCCTGATTAATGGTTTTATGTTAGGACTGTACATGGATGTCAGCAGTTTTCTGGAAATGTACATGATGTCAGCAGTATGCTAGGGCTATACATTGATGTTAGAAAAAATAAATATATATGTTTTTTTCTATTGAAATTCTGTTTTTATAGCCTTATTTCTATCATTTCTTAGGGGCTTTACTTTCCTTGTAATTTAACTATTAGATATAGAATTTCATAGTGGGCAGGGTTTCAGTTCTTGGGCCACTGAATTGTACTCGCCCCCTGGTTCCAAAATTGCCAGTCATCCCCTGCATTTTTATGCATTAGTTGTATTAGGGAGTTTCTGGTTTTAACATGTGGTCAGATTGTTTGGAAGCCTTGTTTGTGTGCTTGCAAGTATTTCATCCTGCCTGGGTCAGAATTCAGTCTACACCAAAATCGCTATTATTTAAAAAGATAGATAACGCCTTTATTACCCATTCCCCAGCTTTGCACAATTAACATTGTTATATTAATATACTTTATAACCGTTTAATCTCTAAATTTCTGACTGTTTAAGCCACTACAGACAGCCTCTTAGACTGCTAATTTATGTGTGTATTATAGATAACATTGTGCTCTCTCCTGTGGGGTTGTGCAGGACACAGCACTAACTGGCTAAAATGCAAGTCAATAGATAATAAATAAATAAATAGCCCTGAGATAAGGGGACTGTCTGCAGAGGCTTAAATACAAGATATTAGATACTATTCTAATCGTCATTGTGTAACCGGCTAATTTAATCGTAAATTTAAGTTACCTCTAATAGGTTCATATATGTGCTTCTCAGGCCTATCATAGCCACTGCCTCACTAGCCTCTGAGTTCACTGCACGTCACTGATATATATATATATATACTGATATACTGTGTGTATGTGTGTAAATATATATATATATATGTATATGACATGCGGTACGATAGGCAAAGTACCGCATGACAATCCAGCAACTAGGTACCAAGAGGTAAAGCAAGGGCAGAGTCCAGGGATAGGCCAAAGGTCAGGTACTGGGAGATCAGTATAGTAACAAGGTACCAAAGAGGTGATGGTGAAAGGACAGTACTACTGGTAATCTAGCAGGTTAATCTGGCACAGAATACCAGGTAGCTGCAGCTGGTATGGCAGGTACATGAAACCTAGCAGGTTCAAGTGGTGAATCTGGCATGGGTTACCAGGTATTTGCAACTGGTACAGGAAATACAGAAAACTGAGCAAGTATAGGTAATGAAGCTAGCATGGGTTACGAGGTAAGTGCAATTGGTACAGCAAGTACAGGTGGTGAAGTTAGCAAAAGTTACCAGAGAAATACAGCTGGCATGGTAGGATCAAGGTAAATTGCAATCAGGAAACAAAGCAGGTACAAGGTAGGTTTGCAATACAGGGTTTAAGGTGAACGGAATTGCAGGTAACAGGCAGGCTCAAGGTTCACTGCTCAGTTACTCAGCCCAGAATGATTAATAATTTGAAAATACTCAAATGTCTCAATCACTTTATAAACATAAATAATACAATTTATATTTCAGAAATATTAAGTCTTATTGATCAGTAGTTCTTTGATACGTGTATAACGGGTCTTTCTGTGCAGTATGATATGTCTGCAGAGTTTGTTAACAGTTCTCCTTAGCTAAGCTATTTCATTTGTTTATCTTTCAGTTCCGTTACTCTAGTGTATCCGACAGATTTTTGATGATTTTCGGTACCTTAGCAGCAATTATTCATGGTGCTGGCCTGCCCCTTATGATGCTTGTATTTGGGGAGATGACAGATAGTTTTGTCTTTTCAGGAAAACCTACAGGTATGTGCTTTTGCTATGTTAGGATACAGAAATACATAAGATATTCTGATGCCTTGTGTGTGCCTCCAGTATACTCAGTTATACTCACATTCATACATTATTCTAACTAGCCTTAGACTCGCTAGAGTGAGATGTGAAATATAAATTCTACAATAGATCCTCTTTTTTTAAATAAAATGTAAAATCAGATAGCTTTTAGCTTTTGGTATTTAAAAATAAATAGATACAGATGTAACCTACTTTCTTCAACGTCAGTGTCCAATTTGTTTCATTCTCTTAATATCATTTGTTAAGAAGCATACCTAGGTAAGCATGGGAGCAGAAATGCATTGCTGCTTCTTCAACAAAGGATTCAGAGAGAATTAAACAATTTTGATAATAGAAGTACATTTCAAAGTTATTTTAAAATTGTATGCTCTACCTGCTCTACCTGAATCATCATTATGTCCCTTTAAGGAAGAGGGTGTATTACAGAGATGTTAAATGTTTCCAGCTTTGAATAGCTTGGTAAATTCCGGTAGATTTATGATGTGTAGATTGTACTGTAAAATGTTTTACCATCCATATAAAAGCATTTAAACATGTTATTATTATTATTATTGCAATAGGGAATATGTAGAAATAAACTATTTCATTTTAACCTTTTAGCGCCATTAGGACTTTCCATGCTGTTTTAACTGCACTGGGCTTTAGCGCTGTTTGGACGGCATGGAACGTCCTAGCCGTTTAGCTGTCCTGAAGCCAACGGCGCTTCCAGAATGCTATCAGGTCTTGGTGGGTGTGCCTAGCGCCCCCCCTGACCCGATCCCATCATTGAAATTTTGCGATCACGTACACGATTGCGGGATTTTAATATGTTTACACCGGAACTTTGTTGCGATGTAGACAAATTAACCCTGTCATCAAAGGGTTAAAGGAATATGAAACCCACAATTTTTATTTCATTGTCTAGACAGAGCATACAATTTTTAGAAGTTTCCATTTTACTTCTATTATCAGATTTGATTTGTTGTCATGGTATTCTTTGTTGAAGTGCTACCTAGGTAGGCAGTGTTCACATGTCTGGAGCACTACATGGCAGGAAACACTGCTGCCATCTAGTGCTCTTGCTAATGTATAACATTATTTCAAAACTTGTCATATAGTGCTGCAGACACGTGCACACTCGTGAACATACATTTTAACGTAGAATAGCAAGAGAACACAGTAAATTTGGTAACAGAAGTAAATTGGAAAATTGTTTTTAAAATGCATATTTTATCTGAATTTAAACTAACTTCCTATTGATTAGTCAGCTATAGACACATCATACTAATGTTTAAGGAACATAAGCAGAAAATACCTATCAACCATTGAGCATTAGCAGGAAGTGCCTGTCATCCAATCAGCATTCCTAGAGAGTCATAACTGTTAAAGCTGTTTTAGTTTCAAGTTACATTTAAACAGCTTTTACTCTGTTAGAATATGTAGCAGAGTTGCATTAGCACAGCAGGAGCATGTAGAAGTCAGAACAGGGCACACATATGAAGCTAAGTAATAAAGAATCTTCAGGCAGGAACAAACATTTAATGAAAGTAAAACATAAGGCTGTAGTGAAGTTACATCTCACAAACATGGCAGTATAGAGAAGAAGGAGAGAGAGGAAGTGAGGCAAGAACATACTTCCTCTCCAGTACCATAGAAACTACAGAGGGCAGACAATACAATATCACTACCAACAGTATCCCATTCTCGATGGTGACTAAATGGTGACTGCTGTTGTGCAATACTGCCTCTAAACAAACCCTTTCTAGTTCAGGTCACTTATTGCATGACATCTAATGTCAATGTGCTTGGTGCGTGCATTTATCTTTTTCTGCTTGCACCAGCTTTATACAGCTCTAGTTGTCTTCCATCAGTCGGATGGGTTTTGGCTCTGGCATTCCTAAGTCCTCTAGAAGTTGGTTGAGCCATTGTGCTTCCTTATATGCTTCTATTGCAAAGATATACTCAGCTTCTGTGGAAGAATGAGCTGCTGATTCTTGCTTATGACTAGTCCAGCCGATGGGACTATTCCCTTATAAGAACACATAGCCGCGTATGGATTTGCGGTCTGTTTTGTCACCAGCCAAATCTGCATCTGTATATCCTACTAGTCTTGGGTCTCTGACAGCGGATAACTAGTTTATTTTAGATAGCTTACTACTCGCTTGACTGTAGTCCAGTCTTTTTGACTGGGAGAGCTATCTTTCTCCAACATTGGTGTGTCCGGTCCACGGCGTCATCCTTACTTGTGGGATATTCTCTTCCCCAACAGGAAATGGCAAAGAGCCCAGCAAAGCTGGTCACATGATCCCTCCTAGGCTCCGCCTTCCCCAGTCATTCTCTTTGCCGTTGTACAGGCAACATCTCCACGGAGATGGCTTAGAGTTTTTTGGTGTTTAAATGTAGTTTTTATTCTTCAATCAAGAGTTTGTTATTTTAAAATAGTGCTGGTATGTACTATTTACTCTGAAACAGGAAAGAGATGAAGATTTCTGTTTGTAAGAGGAAAATGATTTTAGCAACCGTTACTAAAATCGATGGCTGTTTCCACACAGGACTGTTGAGAGGAATTAACTTCAGTTGGGGGAAACAGTGAGCAGACTTTTGCTGCTTGAGGTATGACACATTTCTAACAAGACTCGGTAATGCTGGAAGCTGTCATTTTCCCTATGGGAACCGGTAAGCCATTTTCTTAGTTTAAGTAAAAGAATAAAGGGCTTCATTAGGGCTTAAAAAACTGGTAGACATTTTTCTGGGCTAAAACGATTACTTTACTAAGTATATTTGGCAGATTATTACTTTTAATAGTTGTTAAATCTTGGGGATTGTTTTAATAAAAACGGCAGGCACTGTATTGGACACCTTTTTCACTGGGGGCCTTTTCTAGTCATAGACAGAGCCTCATTTTCGCGCCTCTAATGCGCAGTTGTTTTTGGAAAGCATGGCATGCAGATGCATGTGTGAGGAGCTAAGAACCACTGAAAAAGCTTATAGAAGGCATCATTTGGTATCGTATTCCCCTCTGGGCTTGGTTGGGTCTCAGCAAAGCAGATACCTGGGACTGTATAGGGGTTAAATGTAAAAACGGCTCCGGTTCCGTTATTTTAAGGGTTAAAGCTTTCAAATTTGGTGTGCAATACTTTTAAGGCTTTAAGTTACTGTGGTGAAATTTTGGTGAAATTTGAACAATTCCTTCATACTTTTTCACATATTCAGTAATAAAGTGTGTTCAGTTTGAAATTTAAAGGGACAGTAACGGTTTTATTGTAAAACGTTTTTTGTGCTTTGTTGACAAGTTTAAGCCTGTTTAACATGTCTGAACCATCAGATAACGATGTTCTATATGTATGAAAGCCAATGTGTCTCCCCATTTAAATATATGTGATATATTTGTGTCATAATGTCCAAACAAAGTAGGGATAATAATGCCATAGATATGATATTGCCCAAGATGATTCCTCTAACGAGGGGAGTAAGCATGGTACTGCATCATCCCCTTCTGTGTCTACACCAGTTTTGCCCACACAAGAGGCCCCTAGTACATCTAGTGTGCCAATACTTATTACCATACAACAATTAATGGCTGTAATGGATAATTCTATTGCATGCATTTTTTTCCAAAATGCCTACTTATCAGAGAAAGCGTGATTGCTCTGTTTTAAACACTGAAGAGCAAGAGGACGCTGATGATATCTGTTCTGACATACCCTCACACCTATCTGAAGGGGCCAGGAGGGAGGTTTTGTCTGAGGGAGAAATTTCAGATTCAGGGAAAATTTCTCAACAAGCAGAACCTGATATTGTAACTTTTAAATTTCAACATCTCCACGCACTACTTAAGGAGGTATTATCTACTCTGGATGATTGTGACAATTTGGTCATTCCAGAGAAATTAGGTAAGATGGACAAGTTCCTAGAGGTTCCGGTGCCCCCCGATGTTTTTCCTATACCCAAGCGGGTGGCGGACATAGTAAATAAGGAGTGGGAAAGGCCCGGCATACCTTTTGTCCTCCCCCTATATTTAAGAAATTAGTTCCTATAGTCGACCCCAGAAAGGACTTATAGCATACAGTCCCCAAGGTCGAGGGGGCGGTTTCTACTCTAAACAAACGCACTTCTATAGAAGATAGTTGTGCTTTCAAGATCCTATGGATTAAAGGTTAGAGGGTTTGCTTAAAAAGATGTTTGTTCAGCAAGGTTACCTTCTACAACCAATTTCATGCATTGTTCCTGTCACTACAGCTGCGTGTTTCTGGTTCGAAGAACTAGAAAAGTCGCTCAATAAAGAATCTTCGTACGAGGAGGTTTTGGACAGAGTTCAAGCTCTTAAATTGGCTAACTCTTTTTTATTTTAGATGCCGCTTTGCAATTAGCTAGATTAGCGGCGAATAATTCAGGGTTTGCTATTGTGGCGCGCAGAGCGCTTTTGCTTAACATCCCTTTCAAGGGTAAAACACTGTTTGGCCCTGACTTGAAAGAGATTATTTCAGACATCACTGGGGGAAAGGGCCACGCCCTTCCTCTGGATAGGTCTTTTAAGGCTAAAAAGAAGCCAAATTTTCGTCCCTTTCGCAGAAACGGACCAGCCTCAAATTCTACACCCTCTAAGCAAGAGGGTAATACTTCTCAAACCAAGCCAGCCTGGAGGCCGATGCAAGGCTGGAACAAGGGTAAGCAGGCCAAGTCACCTGCCACTGCTACCAAAACAGCATGAAGTGTTGGCCCCCGATCTGGGAAGGATCTGGTGGGGGGCAGACTTTCTCTCTTTGCTCAGGCTGGGGCAAGAGATGTTCAGGATCCTTGGGCGCTAGAAATAGTTTCTCAAGGTTATCTCCTGGAATTCAGGGAACTACCCCCAAGGGGAAGGTTCCACGGGTCTCAATTATCTTCGAACAGGCATTCTTACACTGTGTAGAAGACCTGTTAAGCATGGGAGTGATTCATCCTGTTCCATTAGGAGAACAAGGGATGGGTTTTTACTCCAACCTGTTCATAATTCCCAAAAAAGAGGGAACATTCAGACCTATTTTAGATCTCAAGATTCTAAACAAGTTTCTAAGGGTTTCATCATTCAAAATGGAAACCATTCGAACGATCCTTCCTACCATCCAGGAAGGTCAATTCATGACCACGGTGGACTTAAAGGATGCGTACCTACGTATTCCTATCCACAAGGAACATTTTCGGTTCCTAAGGTTCGCCTTTCTGGACAAACATTACCTGTGGCACTTCCATTCGGATTAGCCACTGCTCCAAGGATTTTCACAAGGGTACTAGGGTCCCTTCTAGCGGTGCTAAGACCAAGGGGCATTGCAGTAGTACCTTACTTGGACGACATCCTGATTCAAGTGTCGTCTCTGTCAAAAGCAAGGGCTCATACGGACATTGTCCTAGCCTTTCTCAGATCTCACAGGTGGAAAGTGAACATAGAAAAAAGTTCTCTGTCCCCGTCAACAAGAGTTCCCTTCTTGGGAACAATAATAGTTTCCTTAGAAATGAAGGTTTTTCTGACAGAGGCCAGAAAATCAAAACTTCTAAGCTCTTGTCAGGTACTTCATTCTGTTCTTCTTCCTTCCATAGCGCAGTCCATGGAAGTAATAGGGTTGATGGTTGCGGCAATGGACATAGTTCCTTTTGCACGAATTCATCTAAGACCATTGCACCTGGGCATGCTCAGACAGTGGAATGGGGATTATACAGACTTGTCTCCGACGATACAAGTAGATCAAATAACCAGAGATTCACTCCGTTGGTGGCTGACCCTGGACAACCTGTCACAGGGAATGAGCTTCCGCAGACCAGAATAGGTCATTGTCACGACCGACGCCAGTCTGGTGGGCTGGGGCGCGGTCTGGGAACCCCTGAAAACTCAGGGTCTATGGTTTCGGGAAGACTCTCTTCTCCCGATAAACATAATGGAACTGAGAGCGATATTCAATGCTCTCAAGGCTTGGCCTCGACTAGCAAAGGCCAAATTCATAAGGTTTCAATCAGTCATCATGACGACTGTTACATATATCAACCATCAGGGGGTAACAAGGAGTTCCCTGGCGATGGAGGAGCATCCGGGGGAGTGGGAACTCCATCTGGAAATCTTTGCCCAAATAACTCAATTATGGGGCATTCCAGACTTGGTTCTGATGGCCTCTCGTCAGAACTTCATGGTCCCTTGTTACGGGTCCAAATCCAGGGATCCCAAGGCGACTCTATTGGATACAATAGTAGCACCTTGGATCTTCAACCTAGCTTATGTATTCCCACCGTTTCCTCTCATTCCCAGGCTGGTAGCCAGGATCAATCTGGAGAGGGCTTCGTGACCTTGATAGTTCCTGTGTGGCCACGCAGGACTTGGTATGCAGACCTGGTGAATGTGTCATCGGCTCCACCATGGAAGCTACCTTTGAGACAGGACCTTCTTATTCAGGGTCCATTCGAACATCCGAATCTGGTTTTCCTCCAACTGACTGCTTGGAGTTTGAACGCTTGATTTTGACAAAGCGTGGGTTTTCAGATTCTGTAATAGATACTCTTATTCAGGCTAGAAAGCCTGTAACTAGAAAAATTTACCATAATATATGGAAAAAATATATCTGTTGGTGTGAATCTAAAGGATTCTCATGGAACAAGATAAAAATTCCTAAGATTCTTTCCTTTCTACAAGAAGGTTTGGAGAAAGGATTTTCTGCGAGTTCTCTGAAGGGACAGATCTCTGCTTTATCTGTTTTACTTCACAAAAGGCTGGCAGCTGTGCCAGACGTTTAAGCGTTTGTTCAGGCTCTGGTTAGAATCAAGCCTGTTTACAGACCTTTGACTCTTCCCTGGAGTCTTAATCTAGTTCTTTCAGTGCTTCAAGGGGTTCCGTTTGAACCCTTACATTCCATAGATATTAAGTTATTATCTTGGAAAGTTTTGTTTTAGGTTGCAATTTCTTCCGCTAGAAGAGTTTCTGAGTTATCTGCTCTGCAGTGTTCTCCGCCCTATCTGGTCCATGCAGATAAGGTGGTTTTTACGTACTGAGCCTGGTTTTCTTCCGAAGGTTGTTTCCAACAAAAATATTAACCAGGAGATAGTTGTACCTTCTTTGTGTCCGAATCCAGTTTCATAGAAGGAACGTTTGTTACACAATTTGGACGTTGTCCGTGCTCTAAAATTCTATTTAGATGCTACAAAGGATTTCAGACAAACATCTTCCTTGTTTGTTGTTTATTCTGGTAAAAGGAGAGGTCAAAAAGCAACTTCTACCTCTCTATCTTTTTGGCTTAAAAGCTTCATCAGATTGGCTTATGAGACTGCCGGACGGCAGCCTCCTGAAAGAATCACAGCTCATTCCACTAGGGCCGTGGCTTCCACATGGGCCTTTAAGAACGAGGCTTCTGTTGATCAGATATGTAAGGCAGCGACTTGGTCTTCACTGCACACTTTTACCAAATTTTACAAATTTGATACTTTTGCTTCTTCTGAGGCTATTTTTGGGAGAAAGGTTTTGCAAACCGTGGTGCCTTCCATCTAGGTGACCTGATTTGCTCCCTCCCATCATCCGTGTCCTAAAGCTTTGGTATTGGTTCCCACAAGTAAGGATGACGCAGTGGACCGGACACACCTATGTTGGAGAAAACAGAATTTATGTTTACCTGATAAATTACTTTCTCCAACGGTGTGTCCGGTCCACGGCCCGCCCTGGTTTTTTAATCAGGTCTGATGATTTATTTTCTTTAACTACAGTCACCACGGTATCATATGATTTCTCCTATGCAAATATTCCTCCTTTACGTCGGTCGAATGACTGGGGAAGGCGGAGCCTAGGAGGGATCATGTGACCAGCTTTGCTGGGCTCTTTGCCATTTCCTGTTGGGGAAGAGAATATCCCACAAGTAAGGATGACGCCGTGGACCGGACACACCGTTGGAGAAAGTAATTTATCAGGTAAACATAAATTCTGTTTTTCTGCAGATGCAATGTCAGGTCTACAAGTTGTAGCTAGATACAGTAGCTTGCCTGCTGCTGTTCTGTACATAATTGTTGGGAAATCTCACTTTTATCAGACTCTGTGAGGAAGTTTGTAGACATTGGTGTTGCTACAGCATGGGCTTCCTTGAGAACTGTAAGCTCTATTAAGTCTTGAATATTGTTCCTTTGATTGAGAAGATAACTACCATTAACATCTCTTTCTACTTGCATTACGAGATAAAAGGCTATGTTTCTCTTGCTTTTGACTTCCACTTCTTTGTTCATTTAGTTAACAATCTCTGTACAGTCATGTTGTCTTTCACTGCACAAGATGAGGTCATCTACATAAACTAGTAGATAAGTCAATTTACCAGTTTTGTCTTGTAAATACATTTGTCTGCTTTACACCAAATTAAGTTTTGTTTTACGAATATTCCACATAGTTTATCATTCCATGCTCTTGCAGTCTGATTCAGTCCATATATTCCTTTCTGCACTTTGCATACTAGTAGTTTGTTTGTTTCAAATCTTTCAGACTTCATCATGTAAAGTTCTTCATCTATTTCACCATTCAAGCAAGCTTTTTAGAAGTAACAATAGTATATGTTCTGATTGTGCTCATCATAGGCTTCTCCATACTTTTTGCTACTATAATAGCTTTGTAATGAAAAACATTTCAATCTGCATCCAGTTTTTGCTTGAACACACACCTATGGCATTTTTACCTTTAGAAAACTCAGTGAGGCTTCAATTGTCTCTTTTGCTGCTTCCTTCCATTTAGTGGATTCTGTAATTGGAAGTTTGTCAATATCACTTTAAGATGTGGGATCATATGTTGATGTTGCTGATGTTGCAAGGTAAGATAGACGTGTATCTGGAATTCCCTTGTTCTTTCTGGATAAGCGTCTTCTAATTGGTTCTGAAATTTCATCAGCTTGATCAGCAGTATCTGATTCAGCAATATTAAAGTAAAGAAAACATCTTACTTTCAATTTTTCTGTCTTTGGATTCAGTATTCTGTAGCTTTTACATTCTCTCTCATATCCACTCATGATACCTATCTCAGTTCTGTTGTCATGTTTGGACCTTTTATGAGCTGGAACAAATGCATAAGCTTTGGACCCAAATGCCTTGATGTGTTTAATGTTAAGGGTTCTGAAAAACCAAAGTTCAAATGGCTTTTTTATTTGTTGCATTTGTAGGTAGTCTATTTTGTAAATATGTTGCTATTGCATCAGCCCAGTATTTGTGTGGCAACTGTGAATCTATCGGCATACACCTGCCCATCTCCATTAAAGAGCAATTCTTTTGCTCAGCTACACCATTCTGTTCTGGACAGTATGGTATTGTGTGCAAGTGTTCTATCCCTTTCTCTTCTAAGTATGCTTCAATATGGAGTACCCTATACGCACTTGTCTGTTAGAAGTGCTTTAGGCTTTCTTCCAAAATGTGTCTTCAACTTCTCTGCAGTTTCTGCTTTTTCTTTCATGAGATAAGTCACTCAATATATAGAATAGTCATCAATAAATGTTAGTATATACGTATGCCCACAAGACATTGGCTGTATAGGACCACATATATCTCAGTGAATGAGTTGCAGAGGCTTTATTGAGTTCCTTTGACTATGTGAATGGGGGCCTTGTGCCTTTCCCTATTAGACAACATTCACATGCTTCACTGTTATGATTCTTTTGAGAAGGCTTTATATCCATTCCTCTTGCCAAACCTTTATTCTGTAGAGCAGATATTGCCTTAAGTCTATGTGCCCAAGTCTTTTATGCAATAATTAGAAACAGTTTCTTGGTAATCAGCGTTGACGAGTTTCGCTGCCTACCTTTCTTCACTCAAGTGAAGGCTACTATGTGTCACACTTGAAGGGCCGTGTTCCTGTTCCACAGCGTAGATTCCAGTAAGATCATTGTATTTCAATATGTGAATGTAATGTTAACGAAACAAGGTAGGGTCCCAGTGGGACTCCTTTTATATTAATAAGGAATCATGGGTTAATATCTCCTGAGGGGGGTTATTGAACAGGGGGGACTTTTAACCATGTTTGTTATATGGTTCTATCTGCAAATGTGTAGCTATATACTTAGGCTCACGGCCTTTACGGAACATAACGGCCTTCTTTAATGACGCAATCTTTCCAGATTGCGTGCCATTTTCGTGACTGGCACAGTGCACCTCGTAATGGGTGCGGTTACGTTGTTTTTCACTTCTGTATGCTGACTGTGGGGGCGACCGAGAGAGTCTTGCTCGTGGGTTGTCTGGTTCACAGGAGGGTACAGAGTTCTCAGTCGCCTTTGGATGTTGGTGGTTACCTCACCTATGCGTGTAGCACGTATTAACGCTTGCCTACGAGATTTCTTTGCGATCCAAGTGCCCTGGGTGCTGAATCTTAGACCGTTAAGGAAGTCCTTTGTGACTCTTGGGTTTGAGGCTATTGCTAGATTGCCTGGTCTACGGACTTTGGAGGTGCGTTCCTCCTTGTAGGAGGCAGCTTAGGGTTCCTCTGGATGTCGGATCTTGATACAGTTACGATTGATACAGTTTTCAAGGACCCTGACCTAGGTCCGTGTCTCTCCTTGGATGGGTGTGGACGGTTCAATCTCACACTAGATGTTTGTGGTCTCGCGGGCCTCTCTCCGTAGAGGCTGGGGCTCTGCAAGAGATGCCTATCGTTTTGCGGCTTAGACTTTAGGTCCTTCTGACAGTTCCCTACTGGTCTTCTGGTACATTTACGCTGTTCCTGTAGACTCCAGGTATCTTCACCTGGATTGGCAATATGGCTGAGGGGTCTCGCCTCTATGGTAGGGTGGTTTTCCGTTGTTTATTTCCCTTCTCTTCTAGAGTGGGGGTAGGGTTCTCCGGGTTCGGAGTTACCTTAGTATTTGGAGCGACCTGTGGGTCTTGGTGGCTTGCCTTGTAATGGTCTTTTCCCTTTTTGCGTTCCAGAATCCTGGAAGGGGAGTTGCGATGTTGTGACTGGGTTATCTGTTCCTGCAGCGAGAAGCTGAGGGTTTGATCCCTTTGGGGCTCCTGCTATATTTTGGATTCAGATATATGGATGCTGAGGGTCTGAGAGCCTTCTTCCCTTGGGAAGTGTTCCTTGTTTTTAGAGAAGACAGTCGTGTAGGGGGTTTCGTACCCGAGCACAATGTGTTTCCTGACTCATGGTAGCATACCGATTCTAGTAACGGTCAGCGGTCTAACCGGGGGCTTTGTTCCTAAGTTGACCCTTCCTCTTCCGGAAGTCTGGGACTCTTGTCTTTGGTTTTGACTAGCCTTTAGGCTGGGACCATTATCCTAGAGGGAAGATTGGGGGTTGGTTACTCTATGCAGGGTTGACTGTTTTTCTTTAGAGTCGGTTCTCTCCTTTATGGGAGGTCTTGGTTGTCCTCCTCTTTTCCACTGGTGTTCGGTGCTGGGAGGAGACGCGCCTTGGAGCACGTTATTTGGAGGGCTGTGAGCCCTTGGAAGGTTTGCAGTTGAATCCAGCTACAGCTATTGCACTTTAAGGGTGTAACCGACTACAGATAATTGCTCTTTGACTGGGTGTTAGCAAGCTTTTAAACGTCTTTCAGTGTTTGGGTTTAGCAACAGTGAGTCAGCTTGCTATCTGGAAGCTGGTCATTGGGAGTTCCTGTTCGGACTGTTCTTTTTGGAGAACTCTATACTTGCTGCTGGGATAGTTATCCTATTTCTGCTGCCTCTGCTGTCTAGCTTGCAGGTTTAGATATAATATGAGGCAACGGGGAACTCATGGTTTCCTGGAGTACCTTTGGGTATGGTACAGGGTCAAGGATATGAGGGTGTTCCTTGAGTCCTTTTTGGGACATGTTTCCCTGTGTTTGGATCTATTTTTATTTGGTCCTTGTGTTTCTAGGGAGTTTGTTAGTGGAATGATCCTTTGGATTTTTCCTGGGAATCTGTTCTCCTTTTTGGGGGCAGATAGCGGTCCTTGTCTTAGCCGGGTACCTTCATGGGAGTTGTGATCCGTGGGTCTGTCTCCTCGGAGGTTGTTTGAGCTTGACGAACTCTGGGACTGAGTGGTTTAGTTCGGCTTTGTAACTAATGTGCAGTTAACTGGGCTTCGGGTTTTCTCCTGTGCTATGTTTATATTTTAGGGTGTCGAGTAATCGGGCTGTGGTGCCTCTCGAAGGGGCCGCCTTTTGTACCCACCCGTTGTTTGCATTCAGTGTCCTCTAGCTTGGTTTTACTTTTCCCAAAAGTAATGAATGCAGCTGTGGACTCTTCCCTTTTAAGAAGAAAAACATAAATTATGCTTACCTGATAATTTAATTTTCTTCTGAAGGGAAGAGTCCACAGCTCCTGCCCGTGTTTTTATCTGGAAGGCGGCTGTAATTTCCATCTAAAGGGGAGGACAGTCCACGGCTTCATTCATTACTATTGGGAATTAAGAACCTGGCCACCAGGAGGAGGTAAAGACACCCCAGCCAAAGGCTTAAATACCTCCCCCACTTCCCTCATCCCCCAGTCATTCTTTGCCTTTCGTCACAGGAGGATGGCAGAGGAGTGCCGGATTTTCGGATTAATCTCTTATGGAGGGTAGTACTCTTCGCAGTGGGACTTGAGTTTTAAGTAGTCCTGTCAGCCTCTCAGTGAGAGCCTGGGCGAAAGTTAGAGTCAGGAGATGCAGGGAGAGTCTTTCTGCAAAATCAGTTTCGCTGACTGCTTTCTTCACTCAAGTCCATGTCAGGAGCGAGGCTACTAACCTGTCACACTTGAAGGGCCGTGTTCCTGTTCCACGGCGTAGATTCTGGTAAGATCGTTTCATTTTTTATTAATAATGATAACATAGAAGACAAGGTCACAGTGTGGCGCCTTTTTATCTTTACAGAATCAAGGGTTAATATTCCTGGAAGGGGGATTATTGAACAGGGGGGGTTATACATGATATTGTTTATTGTATCATTGCTGTGTTATGTGCGAGATGTGGCTCTGGCAATGTGTGGAACTTTCAGGTTACTTGCGGAAACTTTGCGTGGCCATTTTATTGGCCCATTTTTCCCTAGTGCAGGGGCAGTCCTGCCAGGCATTCCATGTGACTGGGTGTGGCTATCTATCCTTCCCGTTGATCTGTGGCGCAGGAGACGTAGCGGTTTCTGTAGTTCGGGTCCTAGGAGGTGGTGAGTGCCCCGGCAATTGGTGGTATAAAGGTGCCCTTTTAATAAATAAAGTTAGTCTAACCAAGCGCGCAAGCGATGGAGGACTCTGAAGCGTTGGAAGGCTCTCCTTCCTTAATAAAGTCTCATTCCTGTGTTTATTGTGAGGAGGTTCTGGTAGATCAGCCTGCTCAACTATGTTCCACATGCCTTGATAAAGTTACAACATCTAAATGTAAACGGATGTCTAGTACTACTGAGCCATCCACCTCTGAGGATTCTTCGTCCCGGGAGGTGCGTTCCCTACATTCATCTCCGATTGTACATGCAGCGCCCCAGGGTTCAAACTGTTACTCCGGGAGAGATTCGTTGGTTGTCCGACTTTGCGGACCAACTGGAATCGGCGGTTTCGAAAGTAATCCATGCCTTACTAGGTTCTCAGAGTCTGTGTCATCTAAACCTCCGGCGCCGGAGGAGCCTGTTTATAGGTTTAGGATGGAGAATTTGTGCTTTCTGCTACGGCAGGTGCTTGCTACTCTGGAGGTTCCGGAACCTAAGATACCGGAGGAACCTGCGGTTCCTAAGCTTGACAAGGTATATGAGGACAGGGTAGTACCTCAGTCTTTCCCGGTTCCCGTTAAAATGGCTAATATTATTAACGGCGATCATTCAGATCTATCACAGCTGATTTCCATGGATGTTCGGACTCGGAACTCCCTCTTTTAGTGGATTCGTCCGGAGCAACTGTCCATGGGGACATCCTTCTTGCAACCGTCCTGGGAGATTGTGACCACGGATGCCAGTCTGACAGGATGGGGAGCTGTTTGGGGTGCCAGGATGGCACAAGGAAAGTGGTCCAGCTCTGAAGGCATGGCCTTCTCTGGAGTCGGTCAGTTTCATCAGATTCCAGACCTACAACATTACCTCGGTGGCTTACATCAACCATCAGGGGGGTACGAGGAGCTTCTTCGCAATGAGAGAGGTGTCTCGGATTCTGGAGTGGGTGGAGTCACATTCCAGGTATGGACAACTGGGAAGCGGACTTTCTCAGCAGACAATCCTTCCATCCGGGGGAATGGTCTCTTCACCCCGAGGTGTTTGCAGAGATTTGTCTCAGATGGTCGAGGTCCAGGGGTCCTCAGACAGAGCTGATAGATGCCTTAGTGGTTCCTTGGGGATTAAGCCTAGCTTACATTTTTCCACCGATACCACTTCTACCTCGCGTAGTGGCACGCATCAAACAGGAGCGGACCCCGGCCATTCTGATTGCTCCTTTGTGGCTGCGGAGGACGTGGTTTGCGGATCTGGTGGGGATGTCATCCTCTCCGCCGTGGAGGTTACCCTATCGCAGGGATCTGCTGTCACAGGGCCCCTTTCAACATCGAAATCTAGATTCTCTGAGGCTGACATTGTGGAGATTGAACGCCTAGTCTTAGCCAAGAGAGGCTTTTCAGAAAGTGTGATTGATACTCTTATTCAGGCAAGGAAGTCAGTCACTCGTCGAATCTACCATAAGGTGTGGAGGACTTACTTGTCCTGGTGTGAGAAACATGGATATCCTTGGCATAAGGTGAAGGTATCCAGGATTCTGTCCTTTCTCCAAGATGGTTTGGAGAAGGGTCTTGCCGCTAGTTCTTTAAAGGGACAGATTTCGGCATTATCAGTTTTGTTGCATAGGAGACTCGATAAGCTCCCTGACATTTAATCTTTTTTTTTTATATATATTATTGAGGTTCAAGGCAAGGCATACATGAAACAAAAAAACAAGCATAATAATAATAATAATAACATATAAGCTTCATATGGTACAAATCCAGAAATACATAGTATATCTCAAAAGGACACTCTAGAAATATATTATACAAATAGAATGCCTAATATTCTTGAGTGCCTCCCAAATGATATAAGAGGCCAATCTTGGACCTCAGACATGTGCATATAAAAATATATGGGAGACTATTGCTAACAATGGAAACCACTTTTGGATCTCCAGGCAAGAACCTCATTTTTTAATTTTAAGAGATCACTCTTGGATCTCAAATAACAATATAGTATAGTAAATAATAGGAAGGTATGAGTGGATTACACAACAATAGGATGAACAGGCTCACTTACAGGGGCCTAAACTGCAGATGAATATACTATTAGAGGCTCATATGTATTTTGCTCCATACTGTCCGGGGAAAGCAAATATATAAGTTTCACACAATGTTAGTTTCCTCTCAATGTATGGGACATGGAAGGGTACGTTAGAATGCTCTTGAAATAATCCAGGCCAGAGAATAATTAAGTTTTAGCCTCAGATAGGGGTGGAAACATGGATGTGAAAGGGGTCTAGGTATTTTGCAAGGTAGGTAAATATCTCTCTTATTAGCTAGGACAAGAACATGAAGCCACACAAATAGGTGTACTCAAAGCATAAGGATTCAGCAGTAGGTCGTCAACGTCAATAGCGTATGCATATATTATTACTGGTATTAGAATACATAAACTGAGCTTAACAGATTTGAACTCCCTGAATTTATACTTAAAATTTTGTAACCCTGTAAGCTAATAAGGGTCTAAAGTAATGCGGAATCATGAGATCATAGGGCTGGTTGTTGGGGTGTTAACTATGGCCTCTGCCTCGGCCGCTGGCAGAAGCACAGCAACAACTTTCATGGAACATTAACATAACATCAGCTCAATAAGGGAGACATATGATTGTCTATCATTAGTTGGGCTTTATGGTCATAACTCCTAGAGACATTTAATCTTCTGGCAGTGTATACATTTAACTATGTTAACTCAATAACAATGGCAGCTGAGAAGGCTTAACCCGGGCTATGAGAATAAATTAACCATGCTAAACAAATATACCAAGGGAACTCCAATGAGCAGTACATTCAACATATTCAAATATCATAAACTGGCTATGAGGATAAAATAGATTAACTAAACTCCCGGTGAAATTTGCTGATATCACCATGTCCACAACACTGAAGGAAGCTGGGTGTTTGATATCAGTCCAGGAATGGAGCAACATTTACCCAATTCCAGATTTCTCCTGAGAGATGCGATGCATGGTGAAATTGCAGCAGTCTAGGGCTTCATAGAGTGAACTAATTGACCGCTCCTTCATTGTCACTTCGGTCATTTGCATCGGCACTAAAAATGAAGTTACTACAAAGAGACATCCAGGCTGTGGAGGATCAAGTCCTGATGAGGTTAGCGGTTGTAGCGATGCGTCACTAATGTTCTCAAGAGAGACTCCGGCAAAGGTGTCTGCAGATCTAGGTGACGTGGCATCATTTGACAGCATGGAGGGGAAGCGGCCCGCAGATGCAAAGTTTCTTGCGCCTGTTAAGGGCACACAATGTCTCGTGTCAATTTCCACATTTTCGGCCGCTGCTCCGCCACACCATGCCTCCGGTTCCTCCAGACCAGCACCAAGAGCTTTCAAAGGTCTAATGTAAGTGGGTGGTGGGTACTCGGGCCCCAAAGCGCCCCCACCCCTCCCACGGAGAGTAGATAGTTCCATTGTGGTAGGTTGTTCTGTAGCACGATCGCCGTCGCCATTGAGTTCTCTATGCAGTGTTGCATCAAAAGTAATTAGGTATGCTTCTAACAGGCTACGCAGATCTTCAAGAATAGCTTTAGCGGCCTCCATAGTGAGCTTTTGCAATTAGTGTTAAGCAAGCAGAGTTGTGCAATCTAAAGTATAGAAAGGTCTTGCGGTGTGTCAGACTTTAAATGTATTCAGCAAAAATTTAATGCTGGGTAACGACAAGGCCAGAAGCACCTCGCCGGGTGGTATAATAGAGGCCTTAGCCTCACTAGCTGCTCCGGACACTGATACCAACAGCTATTTCTATAGTATTGATCTCATCAGGTGCTGGCTCTTTAGTGGGGCATAGATCTGTTTGTGTAGCTCGAAGATAAGTCAGTTAAGGGTTGATATCATATAAAAACTATTGAAAAGCTGGAGCAGCCTGCAGTTGTGCGACTAGACATGGCCGCTGCCCGAAAGTTCCCCCGACATTTAATCTTTTGTTCAGGCTCTGTCTAGAATCAGGCTGTCTTTTGACAGTCGGCTCCGCCTTGGAGCTTAAACTTAGTCCTTAAGGTTTTGCAGAGGGTTCCATTTGAACCTATGCATTCCATAGACATTAAGATTCTGTCCTGGAAGGTTCTCTTCCTGTTGGCTATTGCATCGGCACGCAGAGTATCTGAACTATCCTGGTGTTTCATGCGGATAAGGCTGTACTTCGCACTGGATTGGGGTTTCTCCCCAAGGTGGTGTCTAATCGTCACATCAATCAGGAAATAGTTGTTCCTTCTTTGTGTCCTAACCCTTCTTCTTCAAAGGAAAGGTTACTTCATAACCTGGATGTGGTCCATGCCTTGAAGTTCTATCTTGAGGCTACAGAGGATTTCAGACAGTCTACATCTCTTTTTGTGGTGTATTCTGGGAAGCGCAAGGGGCAAAGGGCCTCTGCTACTTCTTTGTCTTTTTGGTTGAGGAGCTTGATTCGCTTGGCTTACGAGACAGTGGGACATAAGCCTCCTCAGAGGATCACGGCTCATTCAACTAGAGCTGTGGCTTCGTCTTGGGCCTTTAAGAATGAGGCCTCTATGGAGCAAATTTGTAAGGCGGCTACCTGGTCCTCCTTACACACTTTTACAAAGTTTTACAAATTTGACGTTTTTGCTTCTGCGGAAGCTGTTTTTGGGAGAAAGGTTTTGCAGGCTATGGTGCCCTCAGTTTAGGGTCCGCCTTTTACCCTCCCGGTTTCATTCAGTGTCCTCTAGAGCTTGGGTATATGTTCCCAATAGTAATGAATGAAGCCGTGGACTCTCTTCCCCTTTAGATGGAAAACATAAATTATGCTTACCTGATAATTTCATTTCCATTGAGGGGAGGAGAGTCCACGGCTCCCGCCGTATCTCTGTTGGGCGGCCCTAAATGTATTCATCTTCTGGCACCTTTTTTACCCTGATATTTCTCCTACTGTTCCTGGTTCCCTCTGCAGAATGACTGGGGCATGAGGGAAGTGGGGGAGGTATTTAAGCCTTTGGCTGGGGTGTCTTTGCCTCCTCCTGGTGGCCAGGTTCTTAATTCCCAATAGTAATGAATGAAGCCGTGGACTTTCCTCCCCTCGATGGAAATGAAATTATCAAGTAAGCATAATTTATGGTTTTTTGTTCTTCTGGCACCTTTTTTCACCCTGATATTTCTCCTACTATTCCTTGTTACCTCGGCAGAATGACTGGGGGATGAGGGAAGTTGGGAAGGTATTTAAGCCTATGGCTGGGGTGTCTTTGCCTCCTCCTGGTGGCCAGGTTCTGTATTTCCCAAAAGTAATGAATGCAGTTGTGGACTCTTCCCTTCAGAAGAAAATAAAATTATTAGGTAAGCATAATGTTTTCCAGAAACCTTCTCCCTTTCTTTGTACTGCCAGTCTGCTGCCATTAGCAGTGCTCACTATTTCGGTAAAATTATTGTCAAATCTATAATCCAGCAATTTTTAATAACTATATCTGCCTCTTTTGAGCAGTGAAATGATTTAGCTGTGCTCCCTGCTGCCATCTAAGGCCTTTTCTTCTCTGTGGTTTACATGTGATTTATCTCTACAAATAAAACATTCTTTATTTTTGCCCCTTTTGTGTGCAAATGTCAGTGATTTGTATAGAAAATGCTTGTGTTTTACTTCTTCCTGAATGTTCAGCTCTTTTTTAAGAGATTCTCTCTAGTTTCTAGTGCATGAATTAATGAATTGTAGCTTTCTGTAAGACTTGCTAAAATTCAGATTACTTTGTCTTGTTCATCAAATTTAATTCCAATAGATTCTAAATGATCAATTGGTTCAGCTGTTTCTCTAGGTCAGGGGTGGGCAGACTTTTGTAAGGCAAGGGCTACCTCTAATTTTATTCTAAGTGATGTGGTCACCTAACTAAAAAAAACACCAGTCGCTGGCTGAGAATTTGATTTTTGCCACAAATTGGACCTACTGGCTGAAAATTGTATTTTTGCCTCAAATAATACAGCTCTAAAAATCAGCCGTGCTCTTTAATAATAAATACAGCCGCGCACTTTACTTTACTGTGAGAGCTCTCTATTTACGTCATGCTGGGACCATCAAGCAACCTTATCTGTGTACTGCACCTGCATATGGATAAGTGGTCTCACAATCAAGATGGCTCAAATCTAGGGCTAGAGGAGTAGTCAAGCCTGGAACACATGGGAAACCCACAGCTCAGGTACAACGATGACAATGAACTATTCTCAGCCAATCATTGACAGACTCATTCTACAAAGTAATTTTATTGGCTGGACGCCATGTCAGGTTGATTAGGGGGCAGGTCCTTTTGGCTACTCTCCATCTGTCTGCTACTAGCTGAAGACTACTGCATACAGTTGGGACAGTGACAGTGGCAGGACCTGCAGGCTCTGTACCGCCTTACACAGCAACCAGAGACTAGTATGGTAGCAAAGCACTGACCTGCACAATTTGGTGACGACAAATTCTGGGGACAGAAAGCTGCAGAAAATAGCACAACGTATAGCTAATATTAGTGTGTCAGATAAAGTATCAGAGAGCAGCTTCAAAACCTGGTAAAGAGTAAGTAAAAAAACCTGAGGGGGAGTAACAGACCCTGGGAAAAACAACACCAGACCATTAAAGATTAAAGTTAGTCTCTTATGGAGGCTAGTACTTTTCGAAATGGTACTGGAGTTTTAAGTAATTCTGTCAGCCTTTCAGTGAGAGCATGGATGAAAGTTAGAGTCCAGAGATGCAGGGAGTGTCGTCCTTGCGAAACCATCCCGACTCATGTTAACAGCTCCTTGGCAATCAGCGTTGAGTTTCGCTGCCTGTCTTTATTCACTCAAGTCTATTTCAAAAGCGATGCTATTATCTGTCACACTTGAAGGGTCGTGTTCCTGTACCACGAGTAGATTCCAGTAAGATCGTTTCATTTTATTTCGATATGTGAATGTAATGTTAATGAAAGAAGTCAGGGTCCCAGTGGGACTCCTTTATCTTACGGAATCAGGGGTTAATATCTCCTGTGGGGGGTTATTGAACAGGGGGGACTTTTATTCATGTTTGTTATATGATTCTGTCTGCTAATGTGTAGGATGCTTGGGCTCATGGGTATTCGGAACATAACGGCCTTATCATCAGACTGGGCGGTCTTTTTGGACTGACGCGCCTTTTTTGCTGGCTTACACGGTGTGCCGTGTGACCGGGTGAGGTCACGTTGTAATTCCACTGTACTCTGACCGATTGACGATGGAGAGAGTCTGTTCGTTAGTTGTCTGGTTCACAGGAGGTGGTGAGTGTAAGGTGCCGTTTAGCTTTTGTCCATATTGGCAATCTCCAAGTTATGGAGGATTCTGATTTTTTAGAGACGGACATCTCCGACGTAGAGTATACGTGTGAGGAGTATGAAATGGTCCAGGTTATCCATGCCCATCAGTTATGTTCCGATTACCATGCTAGAGTACTCTCTTCCCCCGATTCAGGGAGCGTAGAGTGCGTTGAGCCATCCGCCGTGAGGATTCTATGTCCAGTGAGGCACGCGACCCAGAACCTGCTTTTGCTACGCAAGCAGGTTTCCCTATGGCCGTTACTCCTTCTCCAAAAGGCGGCTTGTTTCCTCCAGAGGTTACGGCATGGTTCCGCATGGCCATATCTATGGTGCTGGCGCATTTATATCTCCCAAGAGAAGTATTTTTAAGATACTGTCTGTGTTCTGTTAACCAGGGTCTGTCGAGCGGGAGATCGCCTAAGTCTTCTGGGGAAGCAATGGCCTCTGAGGCTTCAGGGGCCCCTCCCTCGGGCCGGGGTCGTCCATCGATCCGGCGGGGAAACATTTTGCCTTCCGTTATAGACTGGCACGTCTTTGTGTACTACTAAGGCATGTTTTGGCAGTGCTGGAGGATTCCGGTCCTACTGGGCCGAGGGATCCTCGGTCTTTCGTGCCGGATGGCAAACTGAGTTAGACGTATGGGGATGAAGCTAATCTCCTTGACGTTTCTGTTTTTCTTTTCTTTAAGTATCTGTTCCAGTTCTGAGCTTAGGAGAATGGAGCCCCTGATGACTGGTCCTGTTAGCGTGCCCATTCTCCTTCGGTGGGGGGTTCATGATGTTTCATGCCTCCACTGGTTTCATGGGCTGCTGGTGTTGGATGTTTTTCTAAGGTCTGGATTTTTTCTTGGACGAGAGTCGTCAATATTTTTCGGCCTTCTCTGTGGGATGGTCTCCCACGTTGGCTTAGGGTCAGCTTTGCTACTTTGAGGCTGGAGCTTGCGAGTTCTTGTTCAGAGATGGCTGTGTGTTTCACTAGTTAGCCTTTTTTTCTCTGATAGGATATAGTTGTTTTTTTTCTAATTCTTGTCGTTTTGAGGTTTTCTTACCTTAGTTGGTGGTCGTTTAGATATATTATGGTCCTTCGTTTCCCCCCCCCCCCCTCGGGGGTAGGCGAAGGTTCTCTTCCTTCGGGTCGGGGGTTAGTTCTGTGTGATCAGAAAGCCTGCAGGATTTGGCTCCTAGGGGTGTTTTGTGCTCAATGGATTCTAGGGATCCGAGTGGTCTCTAACACGGCCTTGTAGGTTGTTTAACTTATGGGCAGTTACTTGGTCCTTCAGGTTTTTAACCCCTTGTTTCTAAGTGTTACAGTTTTTTATCGGATGTTGGGTAATTTCAGACTGTGGTGCCCTGCGAAGGGGCCGCCTTCTGAACCTGCCCATTGTTTGCATTCAGTGTCCTCTATAGCTTGGGTATTGTTTTCCCATAAGTAATGAATGCAGCTGTGGACTCTTCCCGTTTAAGAAGAAAAACTTAAATTATGCTTACCTTTTCTTTTCTTCTGACGGGAAGAGTCCACAGCTCCCTGCCCGCGTTTTACCTATGGGGCTGCCGTATTTTAGTCTTTGTTCTTCTGGCACCTTTTTCACCCTGATATTTCTCCTACTGTTCCTTGTTTCCTTGGCAAAATGACTGGGGGATGATTGAAGTGGGGGAGGTATTTAAGCCTTTGGCTAGGGTGTCTTTGCCTCCCCTGGTGGCCAGGTTCTGAATTCCCATAAGTAATGAATGCAGCTGTGGACTCTTCCCGTCAGAAGAAAAGAAAATTTTCAGGTAAGCATAATTTAAGTTTTTTGTTTCCTTTTTCTCCCACTCGCTTCTTTCTGCATCCGCTGCTGGTGGGGATTCTTTCACTGTGTCCCAGAGATCCTTTCTCTAAAGCTCATTCTGCATCCTGAACTTCCATTCTAGGTAATTTGTAGATATGAGAGCATGCTCCCATAATAGTCACAACTCAAGTGTGGCCATTCTTCCTTGTAAGTTCTATCTGGCCCATAACCAAAATGTTAGAATTTGTAGCAGAGTTGCTTTAGCACAGCAGGAGCATGTATAAGTCAGAGCAGGGCACATATATGAAGCTAACTAATAAACATTAGTACAAGATGAGGCAATAGTGAACTTTAGTTACATCTGACAAGCATGGCAGTAAAGAGAAGAAGGAGAGAGAGGAAGTGAGGCAAGAATATACTTCCCTTCCAGTACCATAGAGACTACAGAGGACAGACAATATTACTAACAACAGTATGTCCTCCAATACATTCAGATTAGGCACTAAAGATTCATTTTTATTTAATGATTCAAGTAGAGCATGCAATTGTAAAACAACTTTTTATTTTACTTCTATTATCAAATTTTCTTTTTTCTGTTAGTATCTTTTACTGAAAAGCAGAGCTGTAAGTTAAGGAGCATGCAGGTGTCTGGAGCATTATATGGCAGAAGTTTTACAAAAATGTTATTAATTTGCAAGAGCACTAAATGGCAGCACTATTTTCTGCCATGAAATGCTCTGGACACCTAACTAGGATATCTCTTCAACAAAGAATACCATGGGATGATTGGAATGAAGCAAATTTGATAATAGAAGTAAATTGTAAACTTTTTAAAAACTATTCTCTGTCAGAGTCACAAAAGAAAATCTTTGGGTTCCTTATCCCTATAATGCAGTTGAGTTAATTTAATAAATTAATAAGTAATGCTACAAATGTTTGCATAAAAGTGCCTTCTTAGCTGAAACTAGCAGGAAAAGGAGTCATTACTTTTTGCTTATTATTATGTTCAGGAAACATTACATTTATAGTTTTTATTTCAAATGTGTGTGAGTGTGTGTATAAATATAATACTGTATATATATAAATATATATATATATATATATATATATATAAATATCATATATATTATATATATTCACTTATATCTAGGCGCCTGTTCAGCAATAATGTGTTAAATTGTTTATTATTTTATTATTTCATGCATATTATTTCTGAATTTTACAGAAAATTTTACATTTGAGAATGTCATCAACATGACAGACCCACTTGCAACACTGCAACATAATATGACAACGTAAGTAAAAGACTAATTCTACACCTTGTTTATAATGTTTAATAATTTAAGAAAGTCACAACAAAGATATGCTGCTGGGTGGTAGAGCAAAACCAGGAAGTGGGTTTCCTTATTGTTGCAGAAAACTTCCTTTCATTGATTCGGTAGGTTTATTTTTAAATTATTAAGACTTAAAAGAGTATGTGACAACCCAAAAAGATTTAAAGGTTAAAGGAAAAGCTTTCCAGTTTACATCTATCGATTATTCAATCCTGAGAACAATTACTTTACAACCGAAAACATGTTGTCTCTTATGGAGGGTAATACTCTTCAGAATGGGACTGGAGTTTTAAGTAGTCTTGTCGGCCTCTCAGTGAGAGCATTGACAAATTTTAGGGTCTGGAGATGCAGGGAGAGTCTTTCTGAAAAACCATCCAGACTCATATCAACATCTCCTTAAGCAATCAGTGTTGACGAGTTTCACTGCCTGCTTTCTATCACTTACGTCCAGGAGCGATGCTACAACACTGTCAAACTTGAGACGCCGTGTTCCTGTTCCACTGCATAGATTCTGATAAGATCGTTTCATTTTTATACCTGTAATGATAACGCAAGCAGACAGGGTCACAGTGTGACTTCTTTATCTGTATAGAATCAAGGGTTAATATCTCCGGAAGGTGATTTTTGAACAGGGGGGGGATGTATACATGATGTTTTATTATGGTTTTTTGCTGCAATATGTGTGAGATGTGGCTCTGGCAATGTGTGAACAGTCAGGCTCTTCCGTCATTTTGTTACTGCGCAGCCTGTTTTGGTTTGGCGCGTTTTCTAATAGATGCAGGGGCGGTCCTGCATGGCACTCCATGTGACAGGGTGTGGCCTCGCTCTCTTCCTTTTCCTGACCGTCGGTTGCAGGAGACAAAAGCGGTTTCTCTGTGGGCCTGGGTCATAGGAGGTGGTGAGTGCCCCGGCAATTGTGAGTATAAAGGTGCCATTTATTTTTTTCTATAGTCCATATTAAAGGCGCAAGCTATGGAGGACTCTGATGCGTTAGAGGGTACTCCCTCTATGCCTAAATGTAATGCCTGTGTTTATTGTGAGGAGGCTACGGTATATCCGCCAGCTCAACTATGTTCCACATGCCTTGATAAAATAGTGATATCTAAAAAGAACAAGATGTTTAGTACCACTGAGCCGTCCACCTCTGAGGGGTCTCCATCCCGCGAGGTGCATTCTCTACAATCATCTCTGCTTACACATGCAGCTCCCCAGTGCACTACTAATCCTCCTGATTTTGCAGATCAGTTGCAAACGACGGTGTCTGCGGCCTTCAGTGCTTTACCTCACACTGCTAAGCACAAGCGAAATGTTAAACATTGCTATCCTTCCCAGGGGTCATCTACTTTGTTGAATGTATCTGAGACTAGATTATCTGCTGAGACAGAGGACTCCAATACCTCGGAGGACTCTTTCTCTGGGTCGGAATCTGCGGCCTCCAGGAACCAGACTTTAGGTTTAGGAGCACTTACGCTTTTTATTAAAGGAAGTGTTGGCTATTCTAGAGGTTCCGGGAATGAAGTTATAGGAGGAACCTTCTATTCCTAAGCTTGATAAGGTTTATGAGGACAGGGTGGTGCCCCAGACTTTCCCGGTTCCCGTAAAGATGGTGAATATTATAAAGAATGAATAGGAGAGACTTGGTTAATCTTCTTCTTCATTTAAAAAGTTGTTCCTGGTTGCTGATTCTCAGCTAGAATTGTGGGGATCCGTCCCTAAGGTGAGTGGAGTTGTCTCCGTGCTTGCTAAGCGCACCACTATCCCGCTCGAGAATAGTTCGTCGTTTAAGGAACCCATGGATAAGAAGTTAGAGACCCTGTTAAGAAAAATGTTTCAGCACACAGGGTTCGTATTTCAGCCTGCAGCAGCGGTCACTGTGATGGCAGGAGCCTCTACCTATTGGTGTAACTCTCTGTCAGAGATAATCGAGGTGGAAACTCCCCTCGATGAGATACAGGAAAGAATTAAGGCCCTGAGGGTAGCTAATTCGTTTATCTGTGATGCAAATATGCAGATTATTCGCTTGAATGCTAAGACGTCAGGCTTCTCTGTTCTGGCCCGGAGGGCCCTGTGGTTGAAGTCGTGGTCTGCTGACATGACGTCCAAATCTAGATTACTTTCCCTTCCGTTTAAGGGAAAGATTCTTTTCGGTCCAGGCCTATCATATCCACGGTCACGGGGGGCAAGGGTGCCTTTCTACCGCAGGATTAGAAAAATAAACCTAAGGGTAGTAATTTTCGTCCCTTTCGTTCGGACCAGTCCCAACAACAGCAGCCTGCCGCGAAGCCCGAGCAATCCAAGGGATCTTGGAAACTTTCTCAACCTTGGAATAAATCCAAGCAGTACAACAAGCCTGCCGAGACAAAATCGTCATGAAGGGGCGGCCCCTGATCCGTCTCTGGATCTTGTAGGGGGCAGACTATATCTTTTTGCGGAGCCTTGGATGAGAGACGTACAGGATCCGTGGGTTCTAGAGGTTATTACCCAGGGTTACAGGATAGGTTTCAAAACTCACCCTCCCAGGGTCAGATTCCTCTTATCAAATCTGTCGTCAAGACCAGAGAAACGAGATGCTTTTCTAGAGTGCGTGAGGGATCTCTCCTCTCTAGGAGTAATTGTTCCAGTACCTCTTGCAGAAAGGGGTCTAGGGTACTATTCAAACCTTTTCATTTTTCCAAAGACGGAGGGCACGTTTGCCCGATTCTGGACCTAAAGTGCTTAAACAAGTTTCTGCCAGTCCCATCATTCAAGATGGAGACGATAAGGTCTATTCTGCCCTTAGTTCAAGAAGGTCAGTTCATGACTACGATAGACTTGAAGGACGCCTACCTTCATGTGCCAATACACAAGGATCACTTCAAGTTCCTAAGATTCGCCTTTCTGGACCAGAACTTCCAGTTTGTAGCTCTCCCCTTCGGTTTGGCTATTACCCCAGGAGTCTTTACGAAGGTTCTGGGAGCTTTGCTCGTGGTGGCGAGATCAAGAGGTATTGCAGTAGCTCCTTATCTAGACGACATCCTGGTCCAGGCTCCGTCCTGCCGGCTGGCAGAGGACCATTCGAGAGCTCTTCTACTTTTTCTTCGACCTGATGGATGGAAGATAAACTTAGGAAAGAGTTCTCTGGTTCCCAGTACCAGAGTGGAGTTCCTGGGCACGATAATAGACTCCATATCCATGAAGATCTTCCTGACAGATCAGAGATGCTGCAAGATTACCTCCAACTGTCTTGCCCTTCAAACCTCCTCAAGGCCATCTGTGGCCTGGTGTATGGAGGTGATTGGGCTCATGGTATCAACTATAGATATCATTCCATTCGCCAGGTTCTATCTCCGTCCTCTGCAGTTGTGCATGCTGAGGCAATATAATGGCGATCACTCGGATCTATCCCAACAGATCTCTCTGGACAACCGGGACGAGAGACTCCCTCTCTTGGTGGTTTCGTCCGGATCAGCTGTCACAGAGGACATCCTTCCTGAGACCATCCTGGGAGATTGTGACTACGGACGCGAGACTCTCAGGATGGGGAGCTGTTTGGGGTGCCAAGAAGGCACAGGGCAGGTGGAGTCGAGAGGAGTCACTTCTTCCGTTTAGCATCCTGGAACTTTGAGCGATCTTCAACGCTCTGAGGGCTTGGCCCCTCCTGGGTTCGTCCCAAGTCATCAGATTGCAGTCGGACAACATTACCTTGGTGGCGTACATCAACCACCTGGGGGGAACGTGAAACTCCATAGCCATGGGGGAGGTATCTCGGTTTCTGGAATGTGCGGAGACCCACAACTGTTCGCTTTCAGCAATCCACATCCTGGGTGTGGACAATTGGGAAGCGGATTTTCTCAGCAGACAATTGTTTCATCCAGGGGAATGGTCTCTTCACCCCAAAGTGTTTGCGGAGATTTGCATCAGGTGGGGGACACCGGAGATAGATCTCATGGGGTCCAGACTCAACTTCAAGCTACCCAGATACGGGTCGCAGTCCAGGGATCCTTAAGCAGAACTGATAGATGCCTTAGCAGTGCCTTGGGGATTCAACCTATTTCACCATTACCACTTCTACCTTGAGTAGTGGCCCGCTTCAAGCAGGAGCGAGCATCGACTATTCTGATTGCTCCATCGTGGCCGAGGAGGATGTGGTTTGCGGATCTAGTGGGGATGTCATCGTCTCCTCCATGGAGGTTGCCCTGTCGCAGGGATCTGCTGATACAGCACCCCTTTGTGCATCAAAATATAGATTCTCTGAGGCTGACTGCGTGGAGATTGAACGCTTAGTCTTAGCCACGAGAAGGTTTTCTGAGAGAGTGATTGATACAACAATTCAAGCTAGGAAGCCGGTCACCTGACGCATATATCATAAGGTGTGGAGGACCCACTTACTCTGGTGTGAGTCTCGTGGTTATCTCTGGCATAAGGTCAGGGTATCCAGGATACTTTCCTTCCTCCAGGATGGTTTGGAGAAGGGACTTGCTGCCAGTTCCTTAAGGGGACAGATTTCGGCTCTATCTGTGTTGTTACACAAGAAGCTCGCTGAGCTTTCTGATATTCAGTCTTTTGTTCAGGCTCTATCCAGGATCAGGCCTGTATTTAGACATTCCGCTCCTCCTTGGAGTTTGAATCTGGTTCTTAAGGTTTTGCAGAGGGCTCCGTTTGAGCCGATGCATTCTCTTGACATTAAAATACTGTCTTGGAAGGTTATTTTTCTACTGGCTATTGCTTCGGCACCCAGAGTCTCTGAGTTGGCGGCCTTGCAATGTGAACCTCCTTACCTGGTTTTTCATGCCGATAAAGCTGTCCTTCGCACTGGGTTGGGATTTCTCCCTAAGGTTGTGTCTGATCGCAACATCAATCAGGAGATTGTAGTTCCTTCCTTGTGTCCTAACCCTTCTTCTTCAAAGGAACGGTTACTTCATAACTTGGATGTGGTTCGAGCTTTGACATTTTATCTTCAGGCTACAAAGAATTTCAGACAGACTTTAGCATTGTTTGTTGGCTATTCCGGAAAGCGCAAAGGACAGAAGGCTTCTTCCACTTCCCTATCTTTTTGGCTGAGGAGCATGATTCGTTTGGCCTATGAGTCAGTGGGACATAAGCCTCATCAGAGGATTACGGCTCACTCAAGTAGAGCTGTGGCTTCTTCTTGGACCTTCAAGAATGAGGCCTCTATGGAGCAGATTTGCAAGGCGGCTACCTGGTCCTCCTTACATACTTTTTCAAAGTTTTACAAATGTGATGTTTTTGCTTCAGCTGAAGCAGCTTTTGGGAGAAAGGTTTTGCAGGCTGTGGTGCCCTCAGAATAGGGTCCGTCTCTCTTTTTACCCTCCCGTTTTCATTCAGTGTCCTATAGAGCTTGGGTATTTGTTTACCACAAGTAATGAATGAAGTCGTAGTCTTGTATTAAGATGGAAAACATAAATTATGCTTACCTGATAATTTAATTTCCATCTGTGCGAGGAGAGTCCATGGCTCCCGCCCAGTTCTCAGTTGGGCGTACCTAAATTTATTTTGTTTTTCTTCTGGCACCATTTATACCCTGATATTTCTCCTACTGTTTCTTGTTCCCTCTGCAGAATGACTGGGGGATGAGGGGAGTGGGGGAGGTATTCAAGCCTTTTGGCTGGGGTGTCTTTGCATCCTCTTGGTGGCCAGGTTCTGTATTTCCCACAAGTAATGAATGAAGCCATGGACTCTTCTCGTACAGATGGAAATTAAATTATCAGGTAAGCATAATTTATGTTTTCAGAAACTTATCTATTTTGGAATGTAATCACGAGAAAAATACTTTTCCCTTATTGGCCAAAACCAAGTTATTGGGAGACAATATTAGAAAGATTGTGATTAAGGCCAAAGTCAGCTCTGGAGCAGCAATGCACTACTGGGAACTAGCTGGACACATCTGGTGAGTCAATGACAAGAGACAAATGTGTGTAGCCACCAATCACCAGCTAGCTCCTAGTAGTGTAGGAAATGTACATATTCAATCTTCAACAAAGGATGCAGTTTTTTCAACAATATGTGTAACAATGCTATCCACATAGAAATTTTTTCTTTGTTAAAAAAAAATATTTTTTTTTTTGTTCCATGAGTTGGTACTTGGTGGAATCGCATTTGGCATTATTACCAGCTACTAGTGTTTTTATGTCTTTTGTTTCTAGTCCCTGAATTTTTTGGCCAATTATTTTACATAGTTTTTGAAGGTCTTTCAAAGTTGTTTAGGAACTGTTGGTCAGTAGCTCTGTTCTAGGCTTGCAACAGATCATCAGCTGGATTGAGGTTTATCTCTTGTTTGGGCCATTCTGTGTCACTTGCCTATTTACATCAGTATGTTTTGGGAACTTGCTCTGTTGAATGATGAAATTCTGCTAATTTAGTCCCTTGCAGATTGAAAGAAACCCTCTTCTGGAATTGTAGTATATTTGATTCCACCCATCTTACCTTCAGTTGTCACTAGTAAACCAGTCCCTGCAGATAAAAACTATCCTAATAACATCACGTCACAAATCCTAAGCACCTGTGGGGAGATCTCATTATTAGAGAGACAAGCTATATTGGATTTGCTCCAAATACTTGTTTTGTGTTTAGGTTAGTTTTAGACGTATTGTTGCTATGACTTCTACAAGTTTTATGTGAAAATCCAAACAGTAATTAAAGGGACACGAAACCTACACTTTTTCTTTCAAGATTCAGATAGAGCATACAGTTTTAAACAACTTTCAGATTTACTTCTGTTATCAAGGTATCTTTGTTCTTGTGGGTATCTTTTGATGAAAAGCAAATGTCTACGCTCAGGGGCATGCACGTGTCTGTAGCACTATATGGCAGCAGTTTTGTAAGAATGTTTTCCATTTGCAAGAGCGCTAGATGGCAGCACTATTTCCTGCCATGTAGTGCTCCAGTCACCTACCTAGGTATCTCTTCAACAAAGAATACAATGGGAACAAAGCAAATTTGATAATAGAAGTAAAGTGGACATTTTTTAAACTTGTATGCTTGGTGTGAATCACAAAAGAAAATGTTTGGGTTTCATATCCCTTTAATGTCATAGATTCTCAGCAATGGCTTTTACATGCTGCTGTAGTCCAGCTTAGTAGAACACATTGATTGTCCTGGCCTTAGACCCTGGATGTTTGACGGCTTCTGAGCCGAGCAGTCTCCTTGATAGATTCCTATGATTTAGCGGGTAGCTTATAGTAGCCATGGTGCACCGTGTTGTTTTTCATTTTTTTATATTGTATTTAACAGTTATCTTATTCTAAATGGTGATGCAATACAATGTGTTTTATAATAGAACATTTTTTCTTTCACAATGCAGTTCTACCTATCTCTATCGCAAAACAAAGTTCAATTATTTTTACAACTCCAAGTTATTTATTAACAACAAAACATTACAGCGAGCTGTTATCTGTTAACAAGTACATAGAAAAACATAAAAAGTATGTTTGTGCAAAGCTAAATCATCTTGTAATAAAGATGAAGGATAACTATTGATAACTATTAGATATTAGACCCAGGACATACTTGAAAACGAGAGAAATCTCAATGTATCCTTCCTGGTAAAATATTTTATAAATAAATATAATATTTACACTAAGGGGTTGATTTATCAAAGGCTTTGCAAGCCTTTCGACCCCCCTATGACTGCAGGTTCTCACAAGAGAACCTGCTTACCTCTTCGCCACCTCTAAGGTGGCGAATTTTAATCTCCCTGGTGTCATCCGACCGGGGAGATTGACAGCTCCTGCTTGCGCGTGATTGGCTGTGCGTGGACAGGGGGCAACATTACACAAGAGCCCAAAATTACGTTTTTGTGCAATGCTAAATTCCGGCAGTGGAATTCAGCCCGCCAGAGGCGAGCTGCAGCGGACAGGAGCGCATATGTACGCCCTTGTTTGCCGCAGCATGAAAAATCGACCCCTAAATGTGACACATGAGAGAAAGTAGATCTGCAAAACAAATTGTGAAAAAAACATGTAATTTATTACTATATACCCTACAACCCTATGTATTTAAAGTACTGCTTGAGATCTGCTTGTCTAGCGTGGAAACTGCTGCTGACCCAATCAACAGCGCTAGTCACATGACCCAGCTGTGCAACTAGCACTGTTGATTGGCTCAATGACAGTTTCTGCTTGAATCACTATAATGGCCCTTTATATGAAATCATTCACCAATATCAAGTGGGGTTGCGTATTTAAACTGCTATACCATACTGGTCAGTTTTACTTTCCTTGCTAACGTTCATTACCATTCCACATCAAAATAAACTTATAGATGCCTTTTTCACTGTAGCTGCAACTAAAATACATTCTGCAAGCTGAGATCAGTATGTTTATTGACTTTAAAATATACTTTAAGGGCACATATCATAAAGATGATATTTGGTGGGTCTAAGTTGATATATTGTTTAAAAAAATAGCTGATCAATTGAGAAAGAAATATGTGTTGGATTGTGGGATGCCAATGTTAAAAGAATGTAAATTATTTTTTACAGGTATGCTTACTATTACACAGGCATGGGATTTGGAGTGCTCATTGCAGGCTACCTTCAGATTTCCTTCTGGACACTTGCCGCTGGCAGGCAAATTAGAAAAATTAGAAGGAACTTTTTTCATGCCGTGTTACGGCAAGAAATTGGCTGGTTTGATGTCAATGACCCAGGAGAACTAAATACAAGGTTGACAGAGTAAGTATAAGTTCTTATATTCTGCACTTACTTAGTGCTATACAGACTCTGTTGTTTAACCATTGGCTGCCAGAGTGGTTTCTATATGCAGTGCATTACCCTATCTCATAGCCAAGGTCTGAAAACCTTTTTTCAGATAAATTATAGCTTAGAAGTCTTCACAGTAAAGGCAAGGTTCTTTATAGCTTAGAAGTCTTCACAGTAAAGGCAAGGTTCTTTATAGCTTAGATGTCTTCACAGTAAAGGCAAGGTTCTTTATAGCTTAGATGTCTTCACAGTAAATGCAAGGTTCTTTATAGCTTAGAAGTCTTCACAGTAAAGGCAAGGTTCTTTATAGCTTAGATGTCTTCACAGTAAAGGCAAGGTTCTTTATAGCTTAGAAGTCTTGAAAGTATATGCAAGGTTCTTTATAGCTTCAAAGTCTTCACAGTAAAGGCATGGTTCTTTGTGGCTTAGCAGTCTTCACAGTAAAAGCAAGGTTCTTTATAGCTTAGAAGTCTTCACAGTAAAGGCAAGGTTCTTTATAGCTTAGAAGGCTTCACAGTAAAGGCAAGGTTTTTTATAGCTTAGAAGTTTTCACAGTAATGGCAAGGTTCTTTATAGCTTAGAAGTCTTCACAGTAAAGGCAAGGTTCTTTATAGCTTCGAAGTCTTTACAGTAAAGGCATGGTTCTTTATAGCTTTGCAGTCTTCACAGTAAAAGCAAGGTTCTTTATAGCATAGAAGTCTTCACAGTAAAGGCAAGGTTCTTTATAGCGTAGAAGTCTTCACAGTAAAGGCAAGGTTCTTTATAGCATAGAAGTCTTTACAGTAAAGGCAAGGTTCTTTATAGATTAGAAGTCTTCACAGTAAAGGCAAGGTTCTTTATAGCTTAGAAGGCTTCACAGTAAAGACAAGGTTTTTTATAGCTTAGAAGTCCTCACAGTAAAGGCAAGGTTCTTTATAGCTTAGAAGTCTTCACAGTAAAGGCAAGGTTTTTTATAGCTTAGAAGTCGTCACAGTAAAGGCAAGGTTCTTTATAGCTTAGAAGTCTTCACAGTAAAGGCAAGGTTCTTTATAGCTTAGAAGGCTTCACAGTAAAGACAAGGTTTTTTATAGCTTAGAAGTCCTCACAGTAAAGGCAAGGTTCTTTATAGCTTAGAAGTCTTCACAGTAAAGGCAAGGTTTTTTATAGCTTAGAAGTCGTCACAGTAAAGGCAAGGTTCTTTATAGCTTAGACGTCGTCACAGTAAAGGCAAGGTTCTTTATAGCTTAGAAGTCTTCACAGTAAAGGCAAGGTTCTTTATAGCTTAGAAGTCTTCATAGTAAAGGCAAGGTTCTTTATAGCACAAACAGATATTCATATTGGATCTCTGGTTGTTTCCTGTAAGCAACACAGTTGCTTGAAGGGACAAAAAAGTCAAATTCAATATTGTCAGTACTTTCTTTCTCTCTTTCTTCTTTCTTTCTTTCTTTCTTTTCTTCCTTAGCATTCGCTTTCATTTCCAGGAAGCTGTACATAATTCTGTGACCTAAATATAGCAGTAGTGTCTGGTTTCTAACAATTACTTGATGTTTCTACGGGAACAAATCTAGTTAGATGTAAACACTGTTCTTCATCAAGTGTATCTATATAAGCAATAATAACACATAGCAAAAAGTTAATATATTGATAAGGCAATGTTTAAAGGAAATTAAATATTTAGTAATATGTTGTTAATGGATTGTGATAGCAATATAGCATATACTGTAAAAACCTTGTTATAAGATCAAACAATGACATTTGGAAACAGTTTTTAGAGCTTTTGCACTAGCAACATCTTTTTAGACCAATGTATTGATCTCCAGGGACTAGGCTCCTCCTGTCTCGGTCTCATATCCTGTGTTTCTGCTCCCTTTAAAGCTGAATCTGTTGTAATGTTAAAAATATATATATAAAAAGATAATAATCAGGACTTGAAATTCCCACTTGTCCTGTACTGGTAAGAAATTACAGTCGGCGAGTAAGAAATCTGCCTTTAGTAGACAAATAACTTTTTTTACATGTAATAAGTTATTACAGGTGACACTTATATAGCACCACTTATGATTTCCAGCATTTGCAGAACATTTTGTTTTGACAGCTCTGCACTTGCATTTAATTGTCTCAGGCTAGGAACCTTTATTCCTATGGGTCCGTTTACCATAAGGGACTTAAAGGGACAGTCTAGTATAAATTAAACTTTCATTATTCAGATAGGACTTTTAATTTTAATCAACTTTCCAATTTACTTTTATCATCAAATTTGCTTTTTTCTCTTGGTATTTCTTCTGTTATGTGTGATCAGTCCACGGGTCATCATTACTTCTGGGATATAACTCCTCCCCAACAGGAAATGCAAGAGGATTCACCCAGCAGAGCTGCATATAGCTCCTCCCCTCTACGTCACTCCCAGTCATTCTCTTGCACCCAGCAACTAGATAGGATGTGTGAGAGGACTATGGTGATTATACTTAGTTTTTATAACTTCAATCAAAAGTTTGTTATTTTACAATAGCACCGGAGCGTGTTATTGCCTCTCTGGCAGAGTTTGAAGAAGAATCTACCAGAGTTTTTACTATGATTTTAACCGGAGTAGTTAAGATCATATTGCTGTTTCTCGGCCATCTGAGGGAGGTAAAAGCTTCAGATCAGGGGACAGCGGGCAGATGAATCTGCATTGAGGTATGTAGCAGTTTTTATTTTCTGAATGGAATTGATGAGAAAATCCTGCCATACCGTTATAATGACATGTATGTATACTCTACACTTCAGTATTCTGGGGATGGTATTTCACCGGAATTACTCTGTTAAAAGTACATTAAACCTTTTAATAGGTATTTATTATGTTAAACGTTTTTGCTGGAATGTAGAATCGTTTGCATTTTCTGAGGTACTGAGTGAATAAATATTTGGGCATTATTTTTCCACTTGGCAGTTGCTTGTTTTAATTGTGACAGTTTCGTTTCTCTCTCACTGCTGTGTGTGAGGGGGAGGGGCCGTTTTTGGCGCTCTTTGCTACGCATCAAAAAATTCCAGTCAGTTACTCTTGTATTTCCTGCATGATCCGGTTCATCTCTAACAGATCTCAGGGGTCTTCAAACTTCTTTGGAGGGAGGTAGATTCTCTCAGCAGAGCTGTGAGACTTATATATTGACTGTGATTAAAAACGTTGCTCTGTAATTTTTATGTTTCAAATTTAATTATTGTTACTTTACTAATGGGAACAAACCTTTGCTAAAAGTTGTGTTGTTTTTAAGGATTGATGCTATAACTGTCTTTCAGTTCATTATTTCAACTGTCATTTAATCGTTTAGTGCTTCTTTAAGGCACAGTACGTTTTTGTTAAATAAGATTGTAACCAAGTTGCAAGTTTATTGCTAGTGTGTTAAACATGTCTGATTCAGAGGAAGATATCTGTGTCATTTGTTCCAATGCCAAGGTGGAGCCCAATAGAAATTTATGTACTAACTGTATTGATGCTACTTTAAATAAAAGCCAATCTGTACAAATTGAACAAATTTCACCAAACAGCGAGGGGAGAGTTATGCCGACTAACTCGCCTCACGTGTCAGTACCTGCATCTCCCGCCCGGGAGGTGCGTGATATTATGGCGCCTAGTACATCTGGGCGGCCATTACAGATAACATTACAAGATATGGCTACTGTTATGACTGAAGTTTTGGCTAAATTACCAGAACTAAGAGGCAAGCGTGATCACTCTGGGGTGAGAACAGAGTGCGCTGATAATACTAGGGCCATGTCTGATACTGCGTCACAGCTTGCAGAACATGAGGACGGAGAGCTTCATTCTGTGGGTGATGGTTCTGATCCAAACAGATTGGATTCAGATATTTCAAATTTTAAATTTAAATTGGAGAACCTCCGTGTATTACTAGGGGAGGTTTTAGCGGCTCTTAATGATTGTAACACTGTTGCAATACCAGAAAAATTGTGTAGGTTGGATAAATACTTTGCGGTACCCGGCGAGTACTGACGTTTTTCCTATACCTAAGAGACTAACTGAAATTGTTACTAAGGAGTGGGATAGACCCGGTGTGCCGTTCTCACCCCCTCCAATATTTAGAAAGATGTTTCCAATAGACGCCACCACACGGGACTTATGGCAAACGGTCCCTAAGGTGGAGGGAGCAGTTTCTACTTTAGCTAAGCGTACCACTATCCCGGTGGAGGATAGCTGTGCTTTTTCAGATCCAATGGATAAAAAATTAGAGGGTTACCTTAAGAAAATGTTTGTTCAACAAGGTTTTATATTGCAACCCCTTGCATGCATCGCGCCGATTACGGCTGCGGCAGCATTTTGGATTGAGTCTCTGGAAGAGAACCTTAGTTCAGCTACGCTGGACGACATTACGGACAGACTTAGAGTCCTTAAACTAGCTAATTCATTCATTTCGGAGGCCGTAGTACATTTAACCAAACTTACGGCTAAGAACTCAGGATTCGCCATTCAGGCACGTAGGGCGCTGTGGCTAAAATCCTGGTCAGCTGATGTAACTTCTAAGTCCAAATTACTTAATATACCTTTCAAGGGGCAAACTTTATTTGGGCCCGGTTTGAAAGAAATTATCGCTGACATTACAGGAGGTAAGGGCCACGCCCTGCCTCAAGACAAAGCCAAAGCTAAGGCTAGACAGTCTAATTTTCGTCCCTTTCGGAATTTCAAAGCAGGAGCAGCATCAACTTCCACTGCACCAAAACAGGAAGGAGCTGTTGCTCGTTACAGACAAGGCTGGAAACCTAACCAGTCCTGGAACAAGGGCAAGCAGGCCAGGAAACCTGCTGCTGCCCCAAAGACAGCATGAACCGAGGGCCCCCGATCCGGGACCGGATCTAGTGGGGGGCAGACTCTCTTCGCCCAGGCTTGGGCAAGAGATGTTCAGGATCCCTGGGCGCTAGAGATCATATCTCAGGGATACCTTCTAGACTTCAAATTCTCTCCCCCAAGAGGGAGATTTCATCTGTCAAGGTTGTCAACAAACCAGATAAAGAAAGAAGCGTTTCTACGCTGTGTACAAGATCTGTTATTAATGGGAGTGATCCATCCGGTTCCGCGGTCGGAACAAGGACAAGGGTTTTACTCAAACCTGTTTGTGGTTCCCAAAAAAGAGGGAACTTTCAGGCCAATCTTGGATTTAAAGATCCTAAACAAATTCCTAAGAGTTCCATCGTTCAAAATGGAAACTATTCGGACAATCTTACCCATGATCCAAAAGGGTCAGTACATGACCACAGTGGATTTAAAAGATGCTTACCTTCACATACCGATTCACAAAGATCATTACCGGTATCTAAGGTTTGCCTTCTTAGACAGGCATTACCAGTTTGTAGCTCTTCCATTCGGATTGGCTACGGCTCCAAGAATCTTCACAAAGGTTCTGGGTGCCCTTCTGGCGGTACTAAGACCGCGAGGAATTTCGGTAGCTCCGTACCTAGACGACATTCTGATACAAGCTTCAAGCTTTCAAACTGCCAAGTCTCATACAGAGTTAGTTCTGGCATTTCTAAGGTCGCATGGATGGAAAGTGAACGAAAAGAAGAGTTCTCTTTTTCCTCTCACAAGAGTTCCATTCTTGGGGACTCTTATAGATTCTGTAGAAATGAAGATTTATCTGACAGAAGACAGATTAACAAAGCTTCTAAATGCATGCCGTGTCCTTCATTCCATTCAACTCCCGTCAGTAGCTCAATGCATGGAGGTGATCGGCTTAATGGTAGCAGCAATGGACATAGTACCCTTTGCACGTCTACATCTCAGACCGCTGCAATTGTGCATGCTGAGTCAGTGGAATGGGGATTACTCAGACTTGTCCCCTACTCTGAATCTGGATCAAGAGACCAGAAACTCTCTTCTATGGTGGCTTTCTCGGCCACATCTGTCCAGGGGGATGCCATTCAGCAGGCCGGACTGGACAATTGTAACAACAGACGCCAGCCTACTAGGTTGGGGCGCTGTCTGGAATTCTCTGAAGGCTCAGGGACAATGGAATCAGGAGGAAAGTCTCCTGCCAATAAACATTCTGGAATTAAGAGCAGTTCTCCATGCCCTTCTGGCTTGGCCCCAGTTAAAAACTCGGGGGTTCATCAGGTTTCAGTCGGACAACATCACGACTGTAGCTTACATCAACCATCAAGGAGGGACAAGAAGCTCCCTAGCAATGATGGAAGTATCAAAGATAATTCGCTGGGCAGAGTCTCACTCTTGCCACCTGTCAGCAATCCACATCCCGGGAGTGGAGAACTGGGAGGCGGATTTCTTGAGTCGCCAGACTTTTCATCCGGGGGAGTGGGAACTTCATCCGGAGGTCTTTGCCCAAATACTTCGACGTTGGGGCAAACCAGAGATAGATCTCATGGCGTCTCGCCAGAACGCCAAACTTCCTCGCTACGGGTCCAGATCCAGGGATCCGGGAGCGGTTCTGATAGATGCCTTGACAGCACCTTGGAACTTCGGGATGGCTTATGTGTTTCCACCCTTCCCGCTGCTTCCTCGATTGATTGCCAAAATCAAACAGGAGAGAGCATCAGTGATTCTAATAGCGCCTGCATGGCCACGCAGGACTTGGTATGCAGATCTAGTGGACATGTCATCCTGTCCGCCTTGGTCTCTACCTCTAAGACAGGACCTTCTGATACAGGGTCCATTCAAACATCAAAATCTAACTTCTCTGAAGCTGACTGCTTGGAAATTGAACGCTTGATTTTATCAAAACGTGGTTTTTCTGAGTCGGTTATTGATACCCTGATACAGGCTAGGAAACCTGTTACCAGAAGGATTTACCATAAGATATGGCGTAAATACCTATACTGGTGCGAATCCAAAGGTTACTCCTGGAGTAAGGTTAGGATTCCTAGGATATTGTCCTTTCTACAAGAAGGTTTAGAAAAGGGTTTATCGGCTAGCTCATTAAAGGGACAGATCTCAGCTCTGTCCATCTTGTTACACAGGCGTCTGTCAGAAAATCCAGACGTCCAGGCCTTTTGTCAGGCTTTAGCTAGGATCAAGCCTGTGTTTAAAACTGTTGCTCCGCCATGGAGTTTAAACTTAGTTCTTAACGTTTTACAGGGTGTTCCGTTTGAACCCCTTCATTCCATTGATATAAAATTGTTATCTTGGAAAGTTCTGTTTTTAATGGCTATTTCCTCGGCTCGAAGAGTCTCTGAGTTATCAGCCTTACATTGTGATTCTCCTTATCTGATTTTTCACTCAGACAAGGTAGTTCTGCGTACTAAACCTGGGTTCTTACCTAAGGTAGTCACTAACAGGAATATCAATCAAGAGATTGTTGTTCCATCCTTGTGTCCAAATCCTTCTTCAAAGAAGGAACGTCTTCTACACAATCTGGATGTAGTTCGTGCCCTCAAGTTCTACTTGCAGGCAACTAAGGATTTTCGACAAACGTCTTCCCTGTTTGTCGTGTACTCTGGTCAGAGGAGAGGTCATAAGGCTTCGGCTACCTCTCTCTCCTTCTGGCTTCGTAGCATAATTCGTTTAGCCTATGAGACTGCTGGACAGCAGCCTCCTGAAAGAATTACAGCTCATTCTACTAGAGCTGTGGCTTCCACTTGGGCCTTTAAGAATGAGGCCTCTGTTGAACAGATTTGCAAGGCTGCAACTTGGTCTTCGCTTCATACTTTTTCCAAATTTTACAAATTTGACACTTTTGCTTCTTCGGAGGCTATTTTTGGGAGAAAGGTTCTTCAGGCAGTGGTTCCTTCTGTATAATGAGCCTGCCTATCCCTCCCGTCATCCGTGTACTTTTGCTTTGGTATTGGTATCCCAGAAGTAATGATGACCCGTGGACTGATCACACATAACAGAAGAAAACATAATTTATGCTTACCTGATAAATTCCTTTCTTCTGTTGTGTGATCAGTCCACGGCCCGCCCTGTTTTAAGGCAGGTAAATATCTTTTAAATTATACTCCAGTCACCACTTCACCCTTGGTTTCTCCTTTCTCGTTGATTCTTGGTCGAATGACTGGGAGTGACGTAGAGGGGAGGAGCTATATGCAGCTCTGCTGGGTGAATCCTCTTGCATTTCCTGTTGGGGAGGAGTTATATCCCAGAAGTAATGATGACCCGTGGACTGATCACACAACAGAAGAAAGGAATTTATCAGGTAAGCATAAATTATGTTTTTTAGTTTAAACTAAACATAGGCAGGCTCATATGCTAATTTCTAAGCCTTTGAGGGCTGCCTCTTATCACATGCTTTTTAAATCTCTTTTCAACACAAAGAGACAGAAAGTACACATGGGCCATATAGATTACACTGTGTTCAGGCACAGGGGGTTATTTAAGATTTAGCACAAAACAATGCTAAATTTAAGACAATAGATAATAAACACAGTCATGTGATCAGGGGCTGGAAGAAGGTTCCTAGATACAAGGTAATCCCAGCGGTAAAAAGTATATTAATATAACTGTGTTGGTTATGTAAAACTGGGGAATGGGTAATTAAGGGATTATCTATATTTTAAAACAATAACAGTGCTATGGTAGACTGTCCCTTTAATGCTACTTCTTATGAAAATTGCACTGATATGACCAGTCATCTTTCTTATTGCCTGTACTTTGTCAGTTTTATAGTCAGTACTACATGGAATTAAAAAAAATATTGGGTAGAGATTTGTTTTAAATGTAATGCTATGTTTACAAACACTTTGAGATTATAACAAAGTGTTTAATTACATGTAGTGAAAATTAGCAATATAGTTTCATTGTTTGTTTTGTCCCCATTTCCTGTAATTTAGCTCTGAAAATTGTGGACTTTCCAGTTCCCCCAAGTTTCTATTAAGGAAAGGGTTACCACCATGTTGTATATTAGTTATCTTACTTAGATTTAAAAGCATGTTCTTCTTATCTCATATCACCTTATGAGGTAAGTTATAAATGTGCTGGTACATAAACTCTCACAGGGTTTAAAGCCCCTTTGACATTGCTATATTCCACGCAGACATTGTTTGTTCAGTCTAGTGACTCTTATATTTGTCCCCTATTGTTCTCAGTAAAAGAAATTAGACAAGAAAAACATGTTTCAACATTTTCAAGAAACAAAAAAATTGCACTTAAAGGGCTATTATAGTCAAAAAATGCAAGACTCTGTCTTATACATTAGAACATGTAATTCTAAGACTATCGACCCTAGACGTGTAGTGTTTGTTTAACCCCCGCAAAGGAGTTAAACACACAGTAGAAATACTGCTTGGGACTTGGAGAGCCCTGCTGGTCCCAAACAGAAAATGCAGCTGATCCAGTCAGCAGCACTTGTTCCATATCTCAGTCGTAAGACTAGTGCTGCTGATTGGATCAGCGTTGTTATCTGCTCTGAACTAAGAGTGCTCTGCAACTCCAGAGCAGCATTTCTACTGTGTTTAACCCCTTTACTGGTGTTAAACACACAGTAGTCTAGGGTTGTTAGTCTTAAAATTACATGCTGTAGTATTAGTTTCTTTCATAAAATGATGATGGTCCACAGTCCTCCATAACATATGGGATATATTTCCTGCCACTAGGTGGAGGTCAAGAACCCATATCGGAGCCTAAAATTCCTCCCACCTCCCATCTCTCTCTTAGTTTTGTTCTTGGCCTTGTAGGAGATGGTTGAGAATAGAGGTTGTTCCAGCTACTTGCTTATGGATTAAAAATTGGGAGCTCAGACCTATGTGAGACCCAGAGTCCCTGGGGAATATCATTTACAAAGAAAACAGAAAATACTCTTCACAGCAGCTGAATGATACAGGGACACAGGAACGCCCTTTTATGCACACAGTATTTCCCTGGCCTCCCCCTGAGGGACACGGGTATTTCCTGCTGCAATCCTCTGCCGTACTCGATACCTGCTCTGGATGGTCTCTCTACTGGATACTGCTGCAGCTGCATTTCAAATCATTTAACAAGCCTGGTTAAGCCAGTGGAGGGGTGTTGCGTAAGGTAAGTGACAAGTACAGCATAGCCACAGGACTTAGCTTGCCCTCCTCATGACACACTTTTTTCTTTTTTTCAATTACCTACCTACCTTATTCTTATCAGGGACATAGCCAAGTAACACTGTTGCCCTTCACAGACTTCTGGCAACTCTGGGGAAATATTTTTGGCATTTTTAAAAAAAATAGGTGCCTAGCCCTTTAAGACAACCGTTAACTGCTCAGTGCAGTTAGTTGATCAATAGAGGAAACTGGTTGTGCAGGGGAGCATATTGTTATGAGTATTTATTATGCTTGGTGCACATTATATCATTTTATTATGCTTGGTGCACATTATATCATTTTATTACACTTAAAATGGATTTCAAGATTTCTCTGATGAAAATTGTCTTCTCTGTCGTAGTAGCCCTGCCATCTCAGCTTTCCAGACCTTACTATCCACTCAGGAGCTGTTACTAGGCAGAAATCCGCTCAGGAAACTATAGGGCTGTATTTTCAAAAAGCTACTTAAAGGGATACTAAACCTAATTTTTTTTCTTTCATGATTCAGATAGAGCATGCACATTTAAGCAACTTTCTAATTTACTCCTACTATAAATTTTTCTTTATTCTCTTGTTATCTTTATTTATAAAACAGGAATTTAAAGCTTAGGCGCCAGCCCATTTTAGGTTCAGCACCTAGGATAGTGATTGTTTATTGGTTGCTAAATTTAGCAAACCAATAAGCAAGCATAACCCAGGTTCTAAACAAAAAATGGGCCGTCTCTTAAAGGAACTCTAAACCCTAAATTTTTCTTTCACGAATCAGATAGAGAAAACACTTTTAAACAACTTTCCAATTTAGTTCTATTATCTAATCTGCTTTATTCTTTAGATATTATTTGCTGAAGAAAAATCAATGCGCATGAGTGAGCCAATCACACAAGGCATCTATGTGTAGCTACCAATCAGCAGCTACTAAACCTATCTAGATATGCTTTTCTGCAAAGGCTATCAAGAAAATGAAGCAAAATAGATAATAGAAGTAAACTAGAAAGTTATTTAAAATTCAACGTTCGTTCTGAATCATGAAAGAAAAAATTTGTGTTTCATGTCCCTTTAAGCTTTAAATTCCTGTTTTTTAAATAAAGATAGCAAGAGAACAAAGAAAAATTGACAATAGGAGTAAATTAGAAAGTTGCTTAAAATTGCATACTATATCCGAATCATTAAAGAAAAAAAATTGGGTTTAGTGTCCCTTTAATGAGTAATTCATTTTTATAAGCATTTCCCCTTATAAAGGAGCTGCCAGAGAGAGGGAGTTACTTGGGCTAGACTATGAAACCTGGGAGCATGTAATGCCGTTCTAATAAATGTGTCATAGAAGTTTTCTTAAGCTAAGTGTAGAATTTTCTCTACCAATTTCCTTCCATAAGGCAGAGAGAGTCCACAACTTCATTCCTTACTGTTGGGAAATACAACACCTGGCCACCAGGAGGAGGCAAAGGCACCCCAGCCAAAGACTTAAATATCCCTCCCACTTCCCCTATCCCCCAGTCATTATTTGCCTTTCGTCACTATAGGAGGTGACAGAGAAGTGTCAGAAGGTTTGGATAGTCCTGTAATGGGTATGTTCCCTTCAAGAAAGGACTAGAGTTTTATGTAATCATGTCAACCTCTCAGCGAGAGTATTGATGAAAGTTAGAGTCTGGAGATGCAGGGAAAGTTTTTCTGCAAACCCATCCAGACTGTCGCTAACAGCTCCTGAGCAATCAGTGTTGACTAGTTTCACTGCTTGCTGTTACACACTCAAGTCCATTTCAGAAGCGCTGCTGCAAGACTGTCACACTTGAGAGGCTGTGTCTGTTCCACAGCATGGATCCTGGAGGGTAAGAGCGTTTTTTTATATATACACTTTAAAACGCTATACAGGGTCACAGTGTGGCTCCTTTATACCTCGATAGGATCAAGGGTTAAAGGGACACTGAACCCAAATTTTTTTCTTTCGTGATTCAGATAGAGCATGCAATTTTAAGCAACTTTCTAATTTACTCCTATTATCAATTTTTCTTCGTTCTCTTGCTATCTTTATTTGCATCTGTTATTTTTTGGTTCAGACCCTGGACAGCACTTGTTTATTGGTCGGTTAAATCAATCTACCAATCAGCAAGAACAACCCAGGTTGTTCACCAAAAATGGGCCGGCATCTAAACTTACATTCTTGCTTTTAAAATAAAGATACCAAGAGAATGAAGAAAATTTGCTAATAGGAGTTAATTAGAAAGTTGCTTAAAATTGCATGCTCTATCTGAATTATGAAAGAAAAAATTTGGGTTCAGTGTCACTTTAATATCTCCTTCAGGAAGATTATTTGAACAGCTTGGGGATTTATATCTGCTTAATGTGAGAGTTTTTTTGGGTTTATAGACTGTGTGTTTTTTGGCTTGGAACAAACAGGTTTCATTTTTGTTTTTGAAGTGTTGTGCAGCTCTGTCAGGGTGCCAGGAATAAGACTAAGACGAGAAGTGCAAAAATAATCACACCTTTATTAATAACAAAAAATAATAAAAAGTCCACAAGTTAAATAACAAGCCAGGAGTCAAAGCCAGAGCTGGTAGTCAGACGAGCCGAGTCAGGAACCAGGAGGGACGTCAGACAGCCAGGTAATACACAGGAACTCACAAACAGGTCTGAGACAACGCAAGGGCAAAGCATACTGAACAGAGGCCCTTTAAATAATAAGTGATGACATCACAATTCTGAGACTGCAACCTGTCTCACACGGATGATGTACAACAGTCTGGCCAAAAGAGGGCGTGCAGGAAATGACCAGCATCACACACTTTGCACCAGATTCAGCAAGAAAAGGTAAGCAAAATGGCTGCCAGCAGCACATGGCAAAGAAAGCAGGGAAAAAACCCTGACAGTACCCTCCCCTCATTGACCCCTCCCCCACGGGAGGACAAAAGGCTTATTGGGGAAACAGGCATGGAAGGCACGGAGGAGGGCGGGAGCATGAACATCAGAGGAGGGAACCCATGAACGCTCCTCAGGACCGTAGCCCCTCCAGTGAACCAAATACTGTACGCGGCCCCTGGACATACGAGAGTCAATAATGCTGCTGACCTCATATTCTTCATGGTTGTCAACAGAGATAGGATGGGGACTAGGCAGCACAGTGGTAAACTGATTACAAACCAATGGTTTCAAGAGGGAGCCATGAAAAACAATGGAGATGTGCATTCCAGGAGGAAGGTCAAGAGCGTAAGCCACAGGATTGACCCGTCGCAGTATTCGAAAAGGACCAACATAACGAGGAGCCAGTTTATTGGAAGGCACATGAAGGTTCAAGTTTCGAGAGGACAGCCAAACCCTCTCACCAACCTCGTAGGAAGGTGCGGGCAGACGCCTACCATCAGCCTGGAACTTTTGGCGCTGCATAGAACGATGAAGGCAATCCTGAATCTGCACCCACGTCCAGATAAATTCCTTTCCTTCTTGGGCGGCTCCCTTTTTATATTATTTCTTCTGGCACCTTTTATACCCTGATGTTTCTCCTACTTTTTCTTGTTCCCTTGGCAGAATGACTGGGGTATAGGGGAAGTGGGAGGGATATTTAAGCCTTTGGTTGGGGTGTCTTTGCCTCCTCCTGGTGGTCAGGTGTTGTATTTCCCAACCTTAAGGAATTAAGTGGTGGTCTCTCCCTGCCAGGAAGGAAATTAATTTATCTGGTAAACATAAATTATGTTTTTATTGTATTTGTATGTATGGTATCTCTACATACTCTGCCATTTCAAACTATGGAACAAATTGATTATGTCCCCACTAAAATTATGTAAAATAGCACATTAGAGGAATTATTTCCTGATAACCCTCCCTGTACATATATTACATATGTTTTACAAGCTTGTTCCATTATGTACACTCTGTGAGAGATATTTACTCTGTGAGAGATTGTGCTTTTGATTTAACCACACTCTTTTGACTTCCTTTAAGGAATTTTGTCATGTCTATGTTGCTCAGAACCTACTCACTTTTGGGGCACATTTCCATTACATTTGGTTAATTTTCAGAGTGCTAATTGCAACCGCAAGCAATAGTAAATTAGTGCTCTCGCCCTATACTGTATGTTTTACGCTATTAGTGTACACAATACTATAATTTATGCTCCTCTAGGTATATACCTTTCATGCATATTACTATGCATGTTTAATTCCAAAAGCAGTCATGCAGGATTTCTCAATTTTTTAGTACCACGGATACTTTAGAGATAAAATCTCTTGGTATCTCTTTTATACCTATATTATGTGTAATGTATATCTATGCACAAAGGTTATATTATGTAATACTGAACATTGATCATGAATATTTTCATTTGCAGTGGAGATCCTTTAGAGATAAGATCTATTAGTATCTCTTCTATATGAGTAATTTATATGTATGCACATACGTTTATCATGCAGATACTGAACATTATTCGTGAATATTTTCATTAACAATGTACGTTGTGTATCCACTTTGTATGTATACAAAGTCACAGCTTATTCTGGAAGTGGATTTACAGGTATCTACTGTGTATCTGTTGGTCTATATATGTTGCTTCTATAGTGAGTTAAGCTACATAACAGGCTAAATATGTGTGTATGCTTTAGTATATGCATGTATACTACATACTGATGCTTATGTCATGTATAGATTTATAACTTTGTATAAACTTATGTATAAGTTTATATATTTTATCATTCACAGGTTCGGATATCCAGACTAATTATTTTCATCCTTCAAAAGATCTAGAGTTTGTTCTCTTTGAAGCAGAGTTTTCCTTAATTACAAGCGGTCCTATCGCATGTTGTCAATTATCCTTCAGAGGCGGCAGCCTTTATAAAAGAATTTGGAGAATATTGGAATAATTAATCATAGTACCAGTGTCACCTCAGGGTCAAGGGTTTCACCTTAATCTGTTTTTTTGTCCAAAGGGACTTATAGTTCTGTCCTAGATTTAACAACCCTAAACACGTTTGTCAAGGCTCCCATTTCTATAATGAGAACATTACAGACAATTTTACCCTTTATCCAAAAGGGGTCAGTTTATGGCTATTGGCTACTATAGACCTCATTGATGCATAGCTGCGCATCCCTACACACAGGAATCACTTTTAGCTCCTGAAGTTTGCCACTCTGTGTTGGGTAAAGTCATAGCAGTGTTTAGCATTTAGGGCATTTCAGTTGCACCGTATCTGGATGACATACTAGTGCAAGCCTATTCCCTCCCACTAACTATTGCTCATATTTACAAGCTTCTATTTTTGTTCAAGACAGTGGTCAGAGAATCAGTGTACCTAAAAGCTCATTATATCCTGCTATAAGAGTAACATTTATAGGAAAAAAAAGAACCAATAAAGGCTCTGTGTGCAATGCTGTATCCGTGTGAACAAATATTTGTGGTTTTAGTCATGTTTGTTGTTTTATAAGGTAGGATGTGACAACAAGACCTTAAGCTAAGACTACGGCACAATACCGAAACGCTATTCTGCACAAGCGTTTTTAACTATTGAAGTGAATAAAGGATTTCTTTTAAACCTACCAGAGACTTTGTTTCTTCTTGTCAAGTAGCATTTATAGGAGTCATAATATACTCAATTCATATGCATCTAGTTCCTGACGAAACTTTGCAAAGTAAAGATTAAGAGGGCATGTCTCTCTCTACAAAAGGCTCCATTTCCATCAGTAACTCAGTGCATGGAGATGGTGGTTCTTATGGTAACTGCTTCAGACGCAGTTCCTTTTGCCCCTCTTCACTGGAGACCTCTTTATTTTTCTATGCTACCTCAGTGGTCAAATAATTATCTATATTTGGAATAACAGATTACTTTGGATTTCTCTGTCAGACAATCTTTTTCTTGGGGACACAAAATCTTTCTTTGACGATTGGGGCATCCTTCCTTTGTCAGTCATGGGCAATTGTGCCAACAGGGGGGGGGCGGTCTGGGTTTCTCAAAGATCACAAGGAGTTTGATCTTCTCTAGAGGCAAGGATACCACTTAACATTCTGTAACTTCGAGTGATTCTTTGGGCTCTTCAGACCTGGCTCCTGTTGAAGGAGGAAAAGTGAATCCATTTCCAGTCGAACAATATCACGGCGGTGACCTTAATAAATCATCAACGTGGGTACACACAGTTCACTGACCATGCAGGAAGTGTCTCAAGACACTTATGCAGAGAGAAATAATTTCTTCCTATCGGCAATTCACATACCAGGTGTACACGTACACAACTGGAAGATTGATTATCTCAGCAGTCAATTGTTCCATCCTAGAGAGTGGTCTCTCCATCAGAACACTTTTGATCCCTTAGTGATCAAATGGGCTTACAGAACATACATCTGATGGCCTCTCACTTAAATCACAATTTTTCAAGTTATTGTATAACATCAAGACCCAAAGGCTCACATGATAGACGCCTTCGTATGTCCATGGGATTTTCATGCAGAATACCTGTGTCCTCTATTTGTTCTTCATCCAAGGGTCATTGGTCAGATCAGACAGGGGGCAGGGATCTTAATTGCTCCAGCCTGGCCCCGCAGGACATGGTATGTGGATCCCCCATGGATTCTTTAGACAGGACCTATTGTCGCAAGGTCCTCTTTTCCATCAGGATCTCAAATCTCTAAATTTAACGGCGTGGAGGTTGAACGCCTAGTTTTGAGACATAGAGGTTTCTCAGATTCGGTCATTGAAACTCTCATTCAAGCTATATAAAGCCTGTGACACAAAAGTCCTTCATGGCTGCAGTGTTGGCTAAATTGGAACTACCAGAAAAAATTGTCTCACCCTTTTTGTAACATAGACCATCTGCTTGAGTATTTTTCCACTATGTTATGGAGGACTGTGGACCATCATCATTTTACAGAGAAAAGCAAAATGTATGCTTACCTGATAAATTATTTTCTTTCGGAATGATGATGGTCCTCAGGCCTTGCCCATTTACATTTTTGGGCGACAGTTCTAATGACACCTCTATAGAACCTGCTTTGTCTTTCCTATATATATGTTTAGAGGAAGGTTAGAGGGATTTTAAGCTCTGATGTGGGTTCTTGACCTCCTCCTAGTGGCTGGAAATATATCCCATAGGTTATGGAGGACTGTGGACCATCATCGTTCCAAAAGAAAATAATTTATTATAATATACAATTTAATATCTCTTTAACAATATTGTACCTGCACATCTGCTTTATATCATAGACAGTGATATTGTAATTGATTTGATTAATTAAACTCAACATATTTTCTATTACCTGTTTTCTATTACAGTGATGTCTCCAAGATTAACGAAGGAATTGGTGACAAAATTGCATTGCTTTTTCAGTCATTAGCTACATTCCTGACTGGCTTTGTTATTGGGTTTATAAAAGGCTGGAAATTGACTCTGGTTATTCTAGCTATAAGTCCAATCATGGCTCTCTCAGCTGCTATATGGTCAAAGGTATGAGAAGCTTATATGGTCCATATTGTCATACAGTATTGCACAGGAAGTACCATTAATGTTCTGCAAAAATTAATCTCTGTTTATAATTCTAATAACATTTGACAAAGCTATAAAAACCGATATGAAACACAATGGGGTTAGTAAAGCATTTCTTCACACAAGTAGAACTATTAAAGGGACACTAAACCCAAAAATTTTCTTTCATGATTCAGAAAGAGAATACAAATTTAAACAACAATTCAATTTACTTCTATTATTTATTTTGCTTTAATTTTTAGATATTCTTAGTTGAAGAAAAAGCAATGCACATGGGTGAGCCAACGAGGCTTCTAAGTGCAGCAACCAATAAGCAGCTTCTAAGCCTATCTAGATATGCTTTTCAGCAAAGAATATCAAGAGAATAAAACAAATTAGATAATAGAAGTAAATTAGAAAGTTGTTTAAAATTGCATGCTCTTTCTATATCATGAAAGAAGAAAAATGGGTTTCATGTCCCTTTAACTCTTCTGAAATGGGCATATGCCTTTGTTATTATTATGAGAAAGGGGCAGGAGCCCCAAAACGTTGCTCTATTAAAGGTATTTTCCTTTACCTGGAGTCTTTTTTTTCAGTGTTGTTGGAAGCTAACAGAAAATTTAAATCCTGAAAGCCAATGCTATTAATCTTGTTAATTGGTTAAAGGGGTTAGAAAGTCAACATTACAAATTTCATGAATCAGACAGAGCATCATTTTGAGACATTAAATTTCACTTTTATTATCAAATTTACTTCCCTGTGTATCCTGTGTTGAAAACCATATGCACATATGCTTAACAGAAGCAGCAATGCACTACTGGGAGATAGCTGGGGATTGGTGGCTACACACATTTGTCTATTGTAATAGTTGTATATTGTAATTGGCTCTACAGATGTGTTCAGCTAGCTCCCAGTAGCGCATTGCTTCTCTAGAGCTGAACACATAGTTATATACAAGCTGTAGTACAATAATAAAATGCTGCAGCATATTTCAGCATTTTCTTTTTGCATTTTTATATCCCTTTAAGTACAGTGATTTTTTTCTTATTATTTTCAGATGCAGTTGGTACAGCCAGTGTGAAACTTACTGCCCATTCCATTCACTTCTTACTGTTTAGCATCTAGCACTGGCAGTGCAGACAACAGGAAGTGAATTGGGTGAGCAGTGTGCTTCTCATTGGCTGGTGGAGCACCTGTACTTATGTATTAAACAAGCAGTACATAGGCACATGCTAACAAAATAAAGAGTAAAGCATTTCAACTTTATTGTACCTTTTAATTACTTTTGTTTATGCCACTGGAGCAAATGTGTAGCAGATAAATCCATTATCCATTAATGTCCATGCAATATTCATAACATCCTTTGCAACAAGAATATATATATATATATATATATATATATATATATATATATATACACAGTTGTATGCAAAAGTTTAGGCACCCCTGACAATTTCAATGATTTTCATTTATAAATAATTGGGTGTTTGGATCAGCAATTTCAGTTTGATCTATCAAATAACTGAAGGACACAGTAATATTTCAGTAGGGAAATTAGGTTTATTGGATTAATAGAAAATGTGCAATATGCATCAAAACAGAATTAGACAGGTGCATAAATTTGGGCACCATTGTCATTTTGTTGATTTGAATACCTGAAACTACCTAGCACTGATTCATTGGAACACACAATTGGTTTGGTGAGCCCATTAAACCTTGAACTTCATAGACAGGTGCATCCAATCATAAGAAAGGGTATTTAAGGTGGCCAATTGCAAGTTGTTGTTCTCTTTGACTCTCCTCTAAAGAGTGGCAACATGGGGGCTTCAAAACAACTCTCAAATGACCTGAAAACAAAGATTGTCCAACATTATGGTTTAGGGGAAGCTACAAAAAGCTATAGCAGAGATTTAAGCTGTCAGTGTCCACTGTGAGGAACATAGTGAGGAAATGAAAGACCACAGGTACAGTTCTTACAACTGCTGCTTCTTAACTTCCGTTTCAGGCGGACCAGAAACATTGGGGCTTGAGTGTAGTTTTTGGTCAACTCTTTTTAAAGTTTATTGTGGTAGTTTGATAGTATTTATATTTTAATAATAAATTATGTATTTAAGATTAAATAAACATTTTATTAAGTTTAACTGTAAGTAGTGCTTTGAATATGTGTTTAAACCTATTTTGCATATCCATATCCAGACTTCTCCAATGGAAACACTGTGAGTTATGTTTTCTGTGGAAAAAATGTGCTATAAAATGATATGTTGCGTGTCACTTAAATCTTTAGATATTATCTGCCTTCACCAACAAGGAGCTGACTGCCTACGCCAAAGCTGGGGCGGTTGCTGAAGAGGTTCTTTCTGCTATCAGGACTGTAATGGCCTTTGGTGGACATAAAAAAGAAACAGCGAGGTGAGAACAGCCTTTTAGATGTGTAGTAGGTTGTGCATAGCTGAATTTCAAACTACATTAGATAGCACTGTTATACATGTACTATTACATGGCAAGCAGCAAGAGTACTACAGGATTTTACATGTTATGTCCTGAACATTTATTTAAATCACCTTTTGTTAAAGGGACAATAAAATCTATTTTTCGTTTATTAGATCAAGTAGTGATGTGTATATATATGTGTTTATATTATGTATATGTGTGAGTGTGTATAGATGTATTTATATATACTGTGTATATATACATACACACACACATATATATAAAAATATATCTATATACACACACACTATATGGCCAAAAGTATGTGGACAATCCTACTAATTATTGAGTTCATGAGTTTCAGCAACACCCTTTGCTAATAGGTGACATACAAACCAGTACATTGCCATAAAATCTCCATAGACAAACATTGACAGATCTCTGATCTCAACCCCCGTTGAACATGGTTGAGATGCATTGGCATTCCAATTGTGAGCTAGACCTAATACCTAGCCACATAAATGGGTTTTTTTTTGGCTGAATGGGCACGAATTCTCACAGACACACTCCTAGAAGAGTTATGGATGATATTACTGCACAGATGGGGGGGCAACTCCATATTAATGCCTATGGTTCTGTTATGGGTAGCCAATCAAGCTCATATAGGTGTGATACTAAGGTGTCCAGATGATTTTGGCTTTATAGTGTGTGTGTATATGTGTATATGTATATATATATATATAGTATCTCACAAAAGTGAGTAATCCCCTCACATTTTGTAGATATTGTATTATATCTTTTTTATGGGACAACACTGAAGAAATTACACTTTGCTACAATGTAAAGTAGTGGGTGTACAGCCTGTATAACAGTGTAAATTTGCTGTTTCCTCAAAATAACTCAACACACAGCCATTAATGTCTAAACCGTTGGCAACAAAAGTGAGTACACCCTAAAGTGTCAATATTTTGTGTGGCCACCATTATTTTCCAGCACTGCCTTAACCCTTTTGGGCATGGAGTTCACCAGAGCGTCACAGGTTGCCACTGGTGTAGTCCTCTTCCACTCCTCCATGACGACATAACGGAGCTGGTGAATGTTAGAGACCTTGCGCTCCCCCACCTTTTGTTTGAGGATGCCCCACAGATGCTCAATAGGGTTTAGGTCTGGAAACATGCTTGGCCAGTCCTTCACCTTTACCCTCAGCTTCTTTAGCAAGGCAATGGTCATCTTGGAGGTGTGTTTGGGGTCGTTATCATGTTGGAATACTGTCCTGCGGCCCAGTCTCTGAAGGGAGGGGATCATGCTCTGCTTCAGTATGTCACAGTGCATGTTGGCATTCATGGTTCCCTCAATGAAATGTAGCGTCCCAGTGCAGGCAGCACTCATGCAGGCCCAGACCATGACACTCCTACCACCATGCTTGAATGTAGGCAAGACACACTTGTCTTTGTACTCCTCACCTGGTTGCCACCACACACGCTGGACATTAAATAGGTTTATCTTGGTCTCATCGGACCACAGGACATGGTTCCAGTAATCCATGTACTTAGTCTGCCAGTCATCAGCAAACTTTGCAGGCTTTCTTGTGCATCATCTTTAGAAGAGGCTTCTTTCTGGGACGACAACCATGCAGAACAATTTGATGCAGTGTATGGCGTTTGGTCTGAGCACTGACAGGCTGACCCCCCACCCCTTCAACCTCTGCAGCAATGCTGGTAGCACTCATACGTCTATTTCCCAAAGACAACCTCTGGATATGATACTGAGCACGTGCACTCAACTTCTTTGGTCGACCATGGCAAAGCCTGTTCTGAGTGGAACCTGTCCTGTGAAACCGCTGTATGGTCTTGCCCACCATGGCTGCAGCTCAGTTTTAGGGTCTTGGCAATCTTCTTATAGCCTAGGCCATCTTTATGGAGAGCAGCAATTCTTTTTTTCAGATCCTCAGAGAGCTTTTTGCCAAGAGGTGCCATGTTGAACTTCCAGTGACCAGTATGAGGTAGTGTGAGAGCGATAACACCAAATTTAACACACCTGTTCCCCATTCACACCTGAGACCTTGTAACACTAACGAGTCACATGACACCGGGAGGGAAAATGGCTAATTGGGCCCAATTTGGAAATTTCCACTTAGGGGTGTACTCACTTTTGTTGCCAACGGTTTAGACATTAATGGCTGTGTGTTGAGTTATTTTGAGGGGACAGCAAATTTACACTGTTATACAGGCTGTACACTCACTACTTTACATTGTAGCAAAGTGTCATTTCTTTAGTATTGTCACATGAAAAGATATAATAAAATATTTACAAAAATGTGAGGGGTGTACTCACTTTTGTGAGATACTGTGTGTGTATATATATATATATATATGTGTGTGTGTAAAAAAGGTGCACTTGTATTCTAAAAAATGCAGTTTTTATGCTTGTTGAGCTGTGTTTTTCTAAGTAACAGTATTGCACAATCATACACTTTCTATAAGTTTCAAAATCAAAATAAACATCTGTAACAACTTGTTGTCATGCAAAAATATTTCATATTGTGCGGATTTATATGAATGGTAGAAATCGTTATTGTTCACTGTCCCTTATAATTTGTCTTCTGCATATGGTTTTTAATATTTATATTACAGTACTTTCTAACATATGAACAGGTGTATATTTTTTCCCTTATACAGTTATTAAAATTTCCTTTTAGAGATTCCAATAGGAGCTGAGAGTTTATAGGCAAAGCTTGAAGAATTCCCTATGTGCTTTTTATCTGCCCCACATAGGGCCAGATTACACGTGCAAAAAGCTTCTAGCGGAGTTATCACTCGAGCAGAAGTGTTAAATACCGCTCCACTTGTAATCTGGCCCATAGTCTTTTCAGTGCAGATGTCAGTCATAATTTATCTTAGATAGTTGTCTGTGCTCTCCCAATATCTGAATTTTCACTCTCCAAATAGCATTTATTAACTTTTCACCTTAAATTGTATTGAAAAACAACAGATTTGTCGTATTTTCATCTGCGTCCTATAGGCAATAAAACATGGTATATTTCATACTCTGGGCTAGATCATAAGTGGCTCGCTATTTAGAACTTTTGCTCACGCGCAAACACCGCCAGAAGTAACACTCGCGGGTTAGCACGCGTATTATATGTTGAAAGTAAACTGAAACGTGCTAACTGTTGGACTTCGGATAAAAAAACTGACACCTACTGCTCACACACACACACACACACACACACACACACACACACACACACACACACACACACATATATATATATATATATATATATATATATATATATATATATATATATATATATAGAAAAACAATTGATTCCAGCATAGGGGTATGTATTGGCAATCAAAAAGCATAGGCAATAATGATCAGAGGTCCTGTCTCAGCAATACATGATATAAAAATAAGATTGGCAACAAATTCAATCCGAAGAGCCTTGGGTTGTTCCCAGTTTGCTTGATTTAGAGCTTGCATTGTTTGGCTGTATTAGGGACCCAGGTTGGGAGAGACCTTGACATGGTTCCTAGGCTTGACCCATTTGGTCAGATGCGGTAAATAACTCTTCCATTTTTGCTTTTAATCTTAGCTGTGTGCTTGCAAGTGAGTGCCAGACTACTTCTGTGTGTTGTCTTAACTTGTTTTGTAATTTTCCTTATGAGCTTTGCTCCCAGACTTGCCTGGGGTTAACTGCCTGGGGCACTGGGCACTGTGCAGCTACCTGTGAATGCTTTTGAGCACCCAGGGCTGTGCATGTTGCAGGGTTATGCGATGTGTACCCGGTCACGTTTGAGAGTGAAGTCCACACCCGTGTTTTGTATATACAGTGTATATATATATATATATATATATATATATATATATATATATATATATATATATATATATATATACATACACATATTTAGACGTTTAAATGTAGGTATATATATATATATATATATATACATACACATATTTAGACGTTTAAATGTAGGTATATATATATATATATATATATATATACATACACATATTTAGACGTTTAAATGTAGGTATATATATATATATATATATATATATATATTATAACTTTGCAATCAAACATGTTGCGTTTATTTTAAACTTGTAATGTGAGCACATGCGCTACCGTTAGCATGCCACTTGTAATCTAGAGTTTTGGGACTTTATTTTATAACTGCTCATTTTGGGCATAAATAACATATTTACCAATTGTCTTTTACAGGTATGAGAAAAACTTAATAGATGCCAAAAATATTGGAATAAAGAAGGCAGTAACTGCTAATATTTCAATTGGATTTGCCTTTTTAATGATATATGCCTCATATGCATTGGCCTTCTGGTATGGGACCACACTGATCATTAATAATGATGGCTACACCATTGGCTCTGTACTTACAGTGAGTAAATCAATGATGTTCTCAGCCTTTATTTATCTCTCTCCCCTTACTGGAAGTGCACCCATTGATCTACACAGGCTGCACATAATCCTGGTCTCACATTTTATTAGCTCTTCTAAATTTCTGCTCAATAACTGATCACATATAAATGTTTAGGCTTGTTCTAGCATTATTTTTTATCACTTTAAAGGGATATGAAACCCAAAAAATGTCTTTTGTGATTCAGACATAGCATACAAATTAAAAAAAAAATCAAATTTTCTTTCATTAATCAAATTTGCTTCGTTCTAGGTAGGTTGTATACATGCATGGAGCTCACCATGGCATGAAATAGTACTTCCTCTTCCATCTAGTGTTCTTGCAAAGTTGCTGCAATATGGTGCTCCAGACACGTGCACGCTCATGAGCTTACTTTCCTGATTTTCAATACACACGCATTCTTAAGTTTTGTTCACCTCTGAATGCGGAAGACGGCGACTCTCTGTGCCGCTCAGCTATTTTCGTTGCCCGCATTTATTCTTGTGTAACAGCAACACTCTAAAATCTGGATTTGTATAGATTTTACTGCGTTGTTGTTGCACAAGAATAGATTTGGCAACGAAAATAGCCTAGCGTCACAAAGAGCCACCTTATTCTGCATTTGGAGGTCAATAAAATCTCCGAATGCACATATCTACTTTTTAAGAAAAGATATCAAGAGAACGAACAAAATTTGATAATAGAAGTAAATATGTTTAAAATTGCATGCACTGTCTGAAACATGTCAGAAAAAAGGTTGAATTTAATTTCTCTTTAAGTTATGTTAAACCTCTTTCAATATTTGTACACATTTCTTTACACTTTTTCATTAAAAGGGATATTGTAGCGAAAACTGATATGTACATCGTCACATACAAAATTCAGTTTGGAGTACTTTTGCCATATGTGCATACTCAGCTGACATGCCCTGAGAATGTTGATGCTTGTGACCCACAACTGTGTGCTCTGTAAGTCACATGCACACTAAAAGCTTATCACTACAGCAGTGATATATATATATATATATATATATATATATATATATATATATATACATATACACACACACACTCACTGGCCACTTTATTAGGTACACCTGTTCAATTGCTCGGTAACACAAATTGCTAATCAGCCAATCACATGGCAGCAACTCAATGCATTTAGGCATCTAGACATGGTGAAGACAACTTGCTGAAGTTCAAACCGAGCATTAGAACAGGGAAGAAAGGGGATTTAAGTGACTTAACGTGGCACGGTTGTTGGTGCCAGGCGGGCTGGTCTGAGTATTTCAAAATCTGCTGATCTACTGGGATTTTCACACACAACCATCTCTAGGGTTCTAAAGGTAGACTTAGGTCACAAGTATGTGAGCCAAGTCCAAAAAGACATGCTTCTATGCACTATTTAGAAACATCATATTTTCATGTTTGATCACCACAGTAGACAAAAGAAATGTTAAATTTTAACTTTTATTGTGTAAGTCTAAAAATGACAGCTAGATTTCACTGACATCTGCTGCCTTCGCCCAAAGTTAAAAACACATCTCCTTAATGTTAATTGTCACTTATAATCTTGGGTGGTATGGGAAGCAAAAAATCCTATAAAGTTACATCTCTAGGGTTTACAGAGAATGGTCCGAAAAAGAGAAAATATCCACTGAGCGGCAGTTGAGTGGACGAAAATGCCTTGTTGAGGTCAGAGGAGAATGGGCAGACTGGTTCGAGATGGTAGAAAGGCAACAGTAACTCAAATAACCACTCGTTACAACCAAAGTATGCAGAATACCATCTCTGAACGCACAAAATGTCGAACCTTGAAGCAGATGGGCTACAGCAGCAGAAGACCACACCAGGTGCCACTCCTGTCAGCTAAGAACAAGAAACTGAGGCTCACCAAAATTGGACAAAAGAAGATTGGAAAAACGTTGCCTGGTCTCGTGAGTCTTGATTTCAGCTGCGACATTCAGATGGTAGGGTCAGGATTTGTGTAAACTACATGAAAGCATGGATCCATACTGCCTTGTATCAACGGTGCAGGCTGGTGGTGGTGTAATGGTGTGGGGAATATTTTCTTGCCACACTTTGGGCCCCTTAGTACCAATTGAGCATTGTTTAAATGCCACGGCCTACCTGAGTATTGTTAATGACCATGCCCATCCCTTTATGACTAGTGTACCAATCTTCATACGAAGAAACGCTCTACCAAGAATGAACAACAGCTCATTAGCATTACTGGGCTAAAAGAAGCTGCACCCAGGTGGTAAATAGCCATAGAACAGGCTAACAATGGTATTGAGCTGCTTGTTCGTTCCATGTGCATTTAGTGTACCAATCTTCTGATGGCTACTTCCAGCAGGATAATGCACCATGTTACAAAGCTCAAATAATCTCAAACTGGTTTCTTGAACATGACAATGAGTTTACTGTACTCCATTGGCCTCCACAGTCACCAGATCTCAATCCAATAGAGTACATTTGGGATGTGGTGGAACGGGAGATTCGCATCATGGATCTGCAGCCGACAAATCTGCAGCAACTACAGGATGCTATCATGTCAATATAGACCAAAATCTCTGAGGAATGTTTCCAACACCTTGTTGAATCCATGCTACGAAGAATTAAGGCAGTTCTGAAGGCAAAAGGGGGTCCAACCCAGTAATAGCAAGGTGTACCTAATAAAGTGGCCAATGAGTTTATAATATATATATATATATATATATATATATATATATATATATATATATATATACAGTCATGGCCAAAAATATTGGTACCCCTGCAAAACTGAGATAATGCACCACTTTGCCCAGAAAACTGTTGCAATTACAAATGTTTAGGCATTCTCATGTTTATTTCTTTTGTTTGTATTGGTATGACACAAAAAAGTGGAGAGAAAAAAATCAAAACCTGACACATTCCACACAAAACCAAAATTCTCACCTTCTCAAAATTGTAAGAAATAATTGCATTCCAAGTTTGTGATGCTCCTGTAATTTGTAATTAAAATCACCTGTATCAATTAACAGGTGCTGACAATAAAGAAATCACACCGGCAACCAGCTAAAATGGTGAAAAATGTACTTAACCTTTCTATTGTGTGCCACACTAACCATGGAGAAGAGAAAGAACAGAAAAGAATTGTCATAGGATTTGAGAACAAAAATTGTGGAAAAGCATGGACAATCTCAAAGTTACAAGTTCGTCTCCAGAGATCTTAATGTTCCTGTGTCCACTGTGCGCAACATTGTCAAGAAGTTTACAGCCCATGGCACTGTAGCTAATCTCCCTGGACGTGGACGAAAAAAAAAAATTAGTCAAACATTGCAGCGAATGATTGTTCGAATGGTGGATAAAGAACCTTGATCAACGTCCAGACAAATTCAAGCTGACCTTCAGGCACAGGGTATAAATGTGTCCGCTCGCACTATACATTGCCATTTGAATGAAAAGGGATGCTATGGTAGGAGACCCAGGAGGACCCCACTGCTGACCCAGAAACATAAAAAAGCCAGATTGGAGTTTGCCAAAACTTACCTGAGGAAGCCAAAATCCTTTTGGGAGAATGTGCTTTGGACAGACAAAACAAAATTACAGCTTTTTGGTAAACCCCATCATTCTACTGTTTTCAGAAAAAGAAATGAGGCTTTTAAAGAAAAGAATACAGTCCCTACAGTTAAACATGGTGGAGGTTCACTGATGTTGTGGGGTTGCTTTGCTGCTTCAGGCACTGGATGTCTTGACTGTGTACATGGCATTATGAAATCTGAAGACTACCAAAGAATTCTGTGCTGCAATGTAGGGCCCAGTGTCAGAAAGTTGGTTCTCCGTCAGAGGTCATGGGTCTTACAGCAGGACAATGACCCAAAGCACATGTCAAAAAGCACCCAGAAATGGTTTAAGACAAAGTGCTGGAGAGTACTGAACTGGCCAGCAATGAGTCTAGATCTCAGTCCCATAGAACACCTGTGGAGAGATCTCAAAACAGCAGTTGGGAAAAGGAACCCTTCCATTCTGAGAGACCTGGAGCAGTAGGCAAAAGAAGAGTGGCCCAAAATTCCAGTAGAGAGGTGTAAGAAACTCATTGATGGTTACAGGAAGAGATTGATTTCAGTTATTTTTTCCAAAGGGTGTGCTACCAAATAATAAATTGAGGCCAATTTTGTCCAGTCCATTTTTGGAGAAGAGAAAGAGCAGTAAAGAATTGTCTTAGGATTTGAGAACAAAAATTGTGGAAAAGCATGGACAATCTCAAGGTTACAAGTCCATCTCCTGCGATCTTATTGTTCCTGTGTCCACTGTGCGCAGCATTGTCAAGAAGTTTACAGCCAATGGCACTGTAGCTAATCTCCGTGGACGAAAGAGAAAAATTGATCAAACATTGCAATGAAGGATTGGTCAAATGTTGGATAAAGAACCTCGATCAACTTCCAGACAAATTCAAGCTGACCTTCAGGCACAGGGTATACAGTATCCCACAAAAGTGAGTACACCCCTCACATTTTTGTAAATATTTTATTATATCTTTTAATGTGAAAACACTGAAGTAATGACACTTTGCTACAATGTAAACTAGTGAGTGTACAGCCTGAATAACAGTGTAAATTTACTGTCCCCTCAAAATAACTCAACACACAGCCATTAATGTCTAAACCGTTGGCAACAAAAGTGAGTACACAAAACAAGGGTCTTTGAAAAAGCCAGGATTGGCGAAACATGTCAGGGGACAGTGGGGATTCATGTAAATAATATTTTAACTAGCAAGAAGCTGTTGGCATATTAGTAGATAAAGCTGAGATTGACCAGACAATACTCACTCTGCATCAGTATGTCACAGTGCATGTTGGTATTCATGGTTCCCTCAATGAACTGCAGCTCCCCAGTGCCGGCAGCACTCATGCAGGCCCAGACCATGACACTCCTACCACCATGCTTGACTGTGTAGGCAAGACATACTTGTCTTTGTACTCCTCATCTGGTTGCCGCCACACACGCTTGACACCATCTGAACCAAATAAGTTTATCTTGGTCTCATCAGACCATAGAACATGGTTCCAGTAATCCATGTCCTTAGTCTGCTTGTCTTCAGCAAACTGTTTGCAGGCTTTCTTGTGCATCATCTTTAGAATAGGCTTCCTTCTGGGATGACAGCCATGCAGACCAATTTGATGCAGTGTGCAGTGTGTGGTCTGAGCACTGACAGGCTGACCCCCCACCCCTTCAACCTTTGCAGCAATGCTGGCAGCATTCATAAGTCTATTTCCCAAAGACAACCTCTGGATATGACACTGAACACGTGCATTCAACTTCTTTGGTCGACCATGGCAAAGCCTGTCCTGTGAAACCGCTGTATAATCTTGCCCACCTTGCTGCAGCTAAGTTTTAGGGTCTTGGCAATCTTCTTATAGCCTAGGCCAGTGTTTCCCAACCGCTGTCCTCAAGTACCCCCAACAGTCCTGGTTTTCATTATAGCTGAATTAGAGCACAGGTGAAATAATCATCTGATGAATGAGAGCAGGTTGGTTACTTATTAGCTGATTACTTCATCTGTGCACTGGTTCAGCTATAATGAAAACCAGGCCTGTTGGGGGTACTTGAGGACCGCGGTTGGGAAACACTGGCCTAGGCCATCTTTATGTAGAGCAACAATTCTTCTTCTTTTTTTTTTTTTTTTAGATCCTCAGAAAGTTCTTTGACATGAGGTGCCATGTTGAACTTCCAGTGACCAGTATGAGAGTGTGAGAGCAATAATACCAAATGTAACACACCTGAGACCTTATAACACTAATGAGTCACATGACACCGGGGAGGGAAAATGGCTAATTGGGCCCAAATTGGGCATTTCCACTTAGGGGTGTACTCACTTTTGTTGCCAACGGTTTAGACATTAATGGCTGTGTGAGTTATTTTGAGGGGACAGCAAATTTACACTGTTATGCAGGCTGTTGACTCACTACTTTACATTGTAGCAAAGTGTCATTTCTTCAGTATTGTCACATGAAAATATATAATAAAATATTTACAAAAATGTGAGGGGTGTACTCACTTTTGTGGGATACTATAAATGCGTCAGCTCGCACTATATGTCGCCATCTGAATAAAAAGGGACGCTATGGTAGGAGACCCAGGAGGATCCTACTGCTGACACAGAAACATAAAAAAGCCAGATTGGAATTTGCTAAAACTTACCTGAGGAAGCCAAAATCCTTTTGGGAGAATGTGCTTTGGACAGACGAAACAAAATTACAGCTTTTTTGGTAAAGCCCATCATTCTACTGTTTTCAGAAAAAGAAATGAGGCTTTTAAAGAAAAGAATACAGTCCCTACAGTCAAACATGGTGGAGGTTCACTGATGTTGTGGGGTTGCTTTGCTGCTTCAGGCACTGGATGTCTTAACTGTGTGCATGGCATTATGAAATCTGAAGACTACCAAAGGGTTCTGTGCTGCAATGTAGGACCCAGTGTCAGAAAGTTGGGTCACCGTCAGAGGTCATGGGTCTTACAGCAGGACAATAACCCAAAGCACACGTCAAAAAGCACACAGACATGGTTTTAGACAAAGAGCTAGAGAGTACTGAACTGGCCAGCAATGAGTCCAGATCTCAATCCCATAGAGCACCTGTGGAGAGATCTCAAAACAGCAGTTGGGAAAAGGAACCCTTCCATTCTGAGAGACCTGGAGCAGTAGGTGAAAGAAGAGTGGCCCAAAATTCCAGTAGAGAGGTGTAAGAAATCATTGATGGTTACAGGAAGCGATTGATTTCAGTTATTTTTTTCAAGGTGTGTGCTACCAAATAATAAATTGAGGGTACCAATAATTTTTCCAGTCCATTTTGGAGTTTTGCATGGAATGTGTCAGATTTGGCTTTTTTATCTCCACTTTTTTGTGTCAATATAAACAAAAGAAATAAAATGAGAATGCCTAAACATATGTAATTGCAGCAATTTTCTGGGCAAAGTGGTGCATTATCACACAGAATTGCAGGGGTACCAATATATTTGGCCATGACTGTATGTGTGTATATGTGTGTGTGTGTATATATATATATATATATATATATATATATATATATATATATATAAATTTTTTATTTCTATAAGCATTTCTTTACTATGACATGGAGAATCCACGACTTCATTCCAATTGCTAGTGGGATATTCAACTCCTGGCCAGCAGGAGGAGGCAAAGTGTCACTTCCTTTACCCATAACCCCCAGTCATTCTTTGCCTCTATGATCCGGAGGATGGCAAAGATGAGTGTCTGAGAAGATTTAATCCTTTAATGGGTACTTTTTCCTGCAAGCAAAGATTGGGATCTAGCTGTGTCCACGTCAATCTCTTTAGTAAGAGTAGTGGTGGCTTTTAGCAGTTAGAAGGCAGCGAGGTAGTCTTTGCTTTACTTCTAACACTTTTGCTACCCCTTTGCAGAAAGCCAGGGTTGGTTACTCTGTTCTTTCTTTTCCTACAGGTCCCTTACAGGGAGTGGAGTGCCTGTCACACCTAAGTAGCTGTTGTCTGCCCTGCAGCTGGGTCCATAGTGCCTTTGCCTTCTAGGTACTGAAGGACAGCACTTTAGAGGTTAATCCACAAGTGGATCTATTTTAGGACATAGTCTATCCTATTGAGGGTACATTAATGGGCAGTTTTGCAGGCACTTTGTATGTTTTCTGTTACTGAGAGAGAGTTAAGCAGTTAATGAAAAGCTATGCTTGGAGTTTTCCTTTAATTACCACTGGCTGGAGGGTTTTTAAGGGGTTTTAATATTCCCCCCTTCTTTATAGAGCCCTGATACGGGTTAAGGGATATATAATACTTATCCTTTTTACTTTCGGTTTGAGCAATTAGAAACGCGTGCTTGTAATTCCTGTGGCGCAGTTTACTCTCCACCCTTCCGTGTTCTTGTGAAGAGCAGAGCTTAGTTAGTCTTGGAGCTTCAACTTTCTGGCTAGTTATTTGGTGATTGGATCGTCTGCCAGGAGGAGAGGAACTCTGATCAGCTGGAGAGTCTCGCTTCCTATTACTAGTGGTGTTATTCAGTTCCCGGAACGGTAGGCGCCTCAGACAGTCTGAAGTTGTTTAAAAGTGTGACAGGTTACTTTTTCCTAAATCTAATAAGCTTTTAATATCTAAAGTTTTTATAGTTCTACCTATGCAATTTTGTTCCTCATGGTTATCTAAGACTTTCAAATTTAAAGACAAATTACTCCCTTCTGAGCCAAATGTCTCTCAGGATAATGCTGTGCATGACATGCCTCAGCTTTCTCCACAAATTTCCCAAGCCTTAATAGTTTCACATACAGTGCCCTGTGTTTCCTCTCTCTGACCCCACTAAATCTGCACTGGTCAACCTCTCCCATATGTCTGATGAGGAGGATACCTCAGTAGCTTCAGAGGGTGAGATCTCAGACTCTGACATAATAGGGGAAGATTTTTTTTAATCAAGCAAAAAAACGTTAGTCTTCTAGGCTAACAATAATACAGAGTTCATACATAAATCATATTCTGGTTACTTATTATCAGTCTTCCACAACTACAAATTGTTCATACCTGAATTGAAGAAATTTTATAAAACAGATATGCATGCCACAACTTGGGCATGCCAAAAAAAATAAAAAATTCCCTCTCTTTTCCTCTCACGTCTCTCCCCGTCCGCCCCAGCCTCATCCCATCCGCACCCTCCGTTAAACACCGGTCAGCCCCCGTCCTCTATCACTCTGGAATTTGCTTGTTAGCGATGGCAAGCTCCATCGTCACTGATCCCCGAAGGGGTGCAATTAATTGTAGTTGTATTTCCTTAGGGGAAGATTCTGCAGAATCTGAAGAAGTTAATTTCAGATTTAAGCTTGAACACCTCCGGTTGCTTCTGAAGGAGGTTCTAGCTACTTTGGACGATTCCGAAGCTTCTGTCATTGTCAACCCTAAAAATTCAACTAAACTTAATAGAGTTTATGATACTCCCTCTTCTGTGGATGTTGTTCCTGTTCCAGACAAGATGTCAGAAATTATAGCTCAGGAATGGGATAAGCCAGGGATTCCTTTTTTCCCTTCCCCTGTTTTTGAAAAAATGTTTCCTTTTGCTGACTCCATTCGTGACTCGTGGCGCACTGTGCCTAAAGTAGAAGGAGCGATTTCTACTCTAGCCAAAGGAACTACTATTCCTATAGAAGATAGTTGTTCTTTCAAGGATCCCATGGATAAGAAGCTAGAGGCTTACTTAGAAAAGATGTACATTCATCAGGGATTACAGTGGCAACCTGCTGCAAGTATTGCTACGGTTGCGGGAGCAGCATCTTATTGGTGCAATGCTTTGTCTGAGCTGATTTTTAGAAGAGACTACTATTGATAGGATCAAGGCTCTTAAACTGGCCAATACTTTTATCTGTGATGCCAACATGCAAGTGATTAGGCTGGGAGCCAAAATATCTAGCTTTGCGGTTCTAGCTTGCAGAGCTTTGTGGGTAAAACCTTGGTCGGCTGATGTAACTTCCAAGTCCAAGCTTTTGTCTTTACCTTTATAAGGTTAAGACTTTATTTTGTCCTGGTCTGGCGGAGATAATTTCTGAGATCACGGGTGGAAAGGAATCTTTCCTACCTCAGGACAAGAAGAATAGACCTAAGGGTTGCCAAAATTCTAATTATCGTGCCTATCGTAATTTATAAGGACAGAAGTCTTCCTCCTTCTCTTCCAAGCCGGAGCAATCCAAGAACTCATGGAGGTCCAGTCAACCTTGGAACAAGTGGAAGAAAACCAAGAAGCCTTCCACTGATTCTAAATCAGTATAATGGGATTGCCCCCGGTCCTTTCCTGGATCAGGTAGGGGGCAGACTTTCCCTTTTTCGTCAGGCTTGGATAAGAAATGTTCCAGACCCTTGGGCTGTGGACATAGTATCCCAGGGTTACAGAATAGGTTTCAAGACTTGTCCTCCCAGGGGCAGATTCATCCTCTCAAGATTATCTGCAGACCAGGTAAAGAGAGAGGCCTTCTTAAACTGCGTAAAGGACCTATCTTCCCTGGGAGTGATTGTTCCAGTTCCTGTAAGGGAACAAAGTCTAGGATTCTATAAAAAAATTGTGGTTCCCACAAAGGAGGGAACTTTCCGTCCTATTTTAGACCTAAAGTGTGTCAACAATTTCCTCAGGGTTCCGTCCTTCAAAATGAAAACCATTCATTCTATTCTTCCCTTGGTCCCAGAGGATCAGTTCATGACGACCATAGACCTGAAGGCCGCACATCATCATGTTCCCATTCACAGGGATCATCATCAGTTTCTGAGGTTTGCCTTTCTGGACAAGCATTTCCAGTTTATTGCACTTCCATTTGGCCTTGCCCCTGGGGGCTCTTTTGGCAGTGGTCAGATCTCAAGGAATTGCGGTTGTGCCTTACCTAGACGACATCTTGGTTCAGGCGTCATCTTTTCAACTAGCACAATCTCATACAGAGATGTTGTCTTTTCTACATTCCCACGGCTGGAAAGTGAATCTGGAAAATAGTTCCCTTGTTCCAGCTATAAGGATGTGTTTCTTAGAGACAATCATAGATTCCCTGTCCATGAAGATTTTCCTGACGGATGCCAGAAAATCCAAACTTCTTGCTTCATGCCTTTCTCTCCACTCTGCTATTCGGCCATCAGTAGTTCTTTGCATGGAGGTGATTGGTCTGATGGTGGCTTCCATGGACATCATTCCTTTTGCTCGGTTCCATCTGAGACCTCTGCAACTATGCATGCTCAGTCAGTGGAACGGAGACCATTCAGATCTATCGCATAGGATAGGTCTGGATCCCCTAACAATATACTCTCTCGTGGTGGATTTTTCAGGACCATCTGTCTCGGCGGACTTGCTTCCTGAGACCTTCCTGGGTGATTGTGACCACGGACGCCAGCCTGTTAGGCTGGGGGGCAGTTTGGGGCTCATTAAAAGCTCAGGGCCTGTGGGCTCGGGAGGAGTCTTCTCTTCCCATAAACATCTTAGAGTTGAGAGCAATCTTTAATGCCTTGACAGCTTGGCCTCAATTATCTTTAGTCTGGTTTATCAGATTCCAATCGGACAACATCACCTCGGTGGCTTACATCAACCATTAGGGGGGAACTCGTAGTTCCTTAGCAATGAAGGAGGTGACTTGCATTCTGCAGTAGGCGGAAGCTCACGATTTTCTCCTATCCGCCCTCCACATTCCAGGGGTGGACAACTGGGAGGTGGATTTTCTGAGCAGACAGACTTTTCAACCCAGGGAGTGGGCTCTTCATCCGGCAGTGTTCTCTCAGATAACCCTCAGGTGGGGGATTCCAGAGTTGGATCTGATGGTGTCACGTCAAAATGCCAAGCTTCCAAGGTACGGTTCAAGGTCAAGAGATCCTCAGGCCATTCTGATAGACGCTCTGGCGGTTCCTTGGAACCTCAATCTGGTATACCTGTTTCCTCCGTTTGCTCTCCTTCCACGAGTCATTGCTCGTATCAAACAGGAGAGAGCATCTTGCATGGCCTTGCAGGATCTGGTATGCGGATCTAGTGAAGATGTCATCTCTTCCACCTTGGAGGTTACCTCTGAGGAAGGACCTTCTACTTCAGGGTCCCTTCCTCTATCCAAATCTAGATTCTCTGAAGCTGACTGTTTGGAGATTGAACATCTAGTTTTGGCTAGGCGTGGCTTCTCTGGGACGGTCATTGATACCATGCTCCAGGCTCGTAAACCTGTTACTCGCAAGATTTACCATAAAGTATGGCGCAAATACCTTTATTGGTGTGAATCGAAGGGTTTCTCTTGGAGCAGGGTAAGGATACCCAGAATTGCGTCTTTTCTTCAGAAGGGCCTGGAGAAGGGTTTGTCAGTCAGATTTCTGCAATGTCTATTCTTTTGCACAAACGTCTGGCAAATTTGCCGGATGTCCAATCTTTTGTTCAGTCTCTGGTCAGAATTAGACCTGTGTTTAAAACTGTGGCTCCTCCTTGGAGCCTTAACTTTGTTCTTAAAGTTTTGCAACAGGCTCCGTTTGAGCCAATGCATTCTGTTGATAATAAATTGTTATCTTGGGAGGTTTTGTTTCTTCTTTCTATTTCTTCTGCTTGCAGGGTTTTATGAGCTCTCGGCTCTGCAGTGTGATTCCTCTTATCTTATTTTTCATGCAGTTAAAGCAGTCCTTCATACAAAGCTGTGATTTCTTCCTAAGGTAGTGTCCAATCGCAATATTAATCAGGAAATTGTTGTTCTTTCTTTTTGTCCCAATCCTTCTTCCCAGAATGAACGTCTTTTGCCATAGGAAAGAAATCGAAATTTATGTTTACCTGATAAATTTCTTTCTTTCCGAGCATGGAGAGTCCACAACCTCGCCCTTATTTAAATTTAAGAAGGCAGCTTTTTTGTGTTAACCTCATGCGCCTCTATTCCCTTGTGTTATCTTCTTTTCCCGTTTCCCTTTGGCCGAATGACTGGGGATTATGGGTAAAGGAAGTGACACTTAACAGCTTTTCTGGGGTGCTCTTTGCCTCCTCCTGCTGGCCAGGAGTTGAATATCCCACTAGTAATTGGAATGAAGTTGTGGACTCTCCATGCCCGGAAAGAAAGAAATTTATCAGGTAAGCATAAATTTAGTTTTTTGCTAAATAGAATATTGCAAAAATGCTACCAATCAAAACCGAAATACAGTGATTTGCATTTTAGATTCTGCTAAAATGTCTGATCAGTTTATAATTGCATGATAATGATTTCTATAGATTTTAATTGCATGATAATTATGGCTACAGATTATTTTTTTTGTATTTCATTTTGTTTTTCTTTACTTATTCTAGGTATTTTTTGCTGTCATTATTGGTGCCTTTAGTGTTGGACAAACAGCACCTAATATTGAGGCCTTTTCCAATGCCAGGGGAGCAGCATTTGCAGTATTCACCATTATTGATAATGTAAGTCTCATTACTGTACTTTTGTGGTCTGTTTACACCAAATTATCACCATATAATCTTATTACCCGCTTACAGAACATTAACTTGAAATGACTAAATACAAAATTCAGCAGTTTAAATAATATTTTCATTTCAGTAACATTCCCCCCCCCCCCCCAGTTATGGGGGTGATAAGTTTAGGGGTTAATAGTTTGATTTAATGTTTTGCAATGTGGGGGGCCGGCAGTTTAGGGGTTCATAGGTTTATTTAGTTGCAGACATGTGGGAGGCCGGAGTTTTAGGGGTTAATAACTTTTTTATAGTGTCTACGATGTCGGGTAACGGCATATTAGGGGTTAATAAATTTATTTAATAGTTGCGATGTGGGTGGGCGGTAATAAGTTTAATATAGTGTTTGCGATGCAGAATGGTGGCGTTTTAAGGGGTTAATAGGTAGTTTATGGGTGTTAGTGTAGTTTGTAACAGTTTAGTTATGAGTTTTGTGAAACATTTTTGTTACACAAAACTCATAGCTACTGCTCTCAGATGGCATGGATCGTGTCGGTATAGGCTGTAACGCAAGCATTTTAGCCTCTCCGCACAACCTGTAATACCGGCGCTATAAAAATCCCACACAAAAACATAATTTTTTGAGTGCGGCATGGACGTTGGGTTACAGGCTAAAAAGCTTGCTGTATAGCTATACCGACACCACTCGTAATAGTGCCTTACTGCCATTATCCTGAAATTGCCATTTTTTTCAGCGTTAAAAGCCGCAACGCAAAACTCGTAATTTACCAGTTTGACATTTGTCAGAAAAAATCTACTACTCAGTTGAAATTCAAACTTAGTACTTTTGCATTGTCTTTTTATTATTTGAGTTATGTAGATTGGTCTATAAGAAAATTAAATGCCCAAATAATCACCTAGATTCCGAGTTTTGCGCTAAACAGGGTGCGAAACTAACGGCAAAAAAGTTGCGTTATTTCACCCTCCATAGCGTTGCCATTACTAGTTACTGAAAAGCCTCCTTGTGCGTGCGATATGGTGGCGATAAGTTACATACCGCTCAAAATCCAAGGACTGCTTGGAGGTGCTTGTGAACGCTTTCCCCCATAGACATCAATGCGGAGAGAGTGTTAGAAAAAAAACTAACACCTGCGATCGCGAAATGAAAAATCTCCGTAACGCAACCCCATTGATGTCTATGGGGAAAAAACCCCAAGTCTAAACACCTCTAATCCGCCGCCCCCTGACATCACAGACACCTAAATAAAGTGATTAACCCCTAATCTGCCGCTCCCAACATCGCCGACACTATAATAAAGTCATTAACCCCGACACCGCCGACACTATAATAAAGTTATTAACCCCTAAACATGGGGCCTCCCACATCTCCGCAACTAAATAAATCTATTAACCCTATAACCTCCGGCCTCCCACATCTCCGCAACTAAATAAACCTATTAACCCCTAATTAACATTAAACTGTAAATTAACCTAACCTTACACTTCTAATATTAGGGGTTAATATTAGGGGTTAATAGTTTATTTAGTGTTTTGCTATGTGGGGGCCGGCGGTTTAGGGGTTAATAGGTTTATTTTGTGGTGGAGATGTGGGAGGCCGAAGGTTTAGGGGTTAATAGGTTTATTTAGTTGCGGAGATGTGGGAGGCCAGAGGTTTAGGGGTTAATAACTTTAATATAGTGGCAGTGATGTCCGGGAGTGGCGGAATAGGGGTTAATAATTTTATTATAGTGGCGGTGATGTCGGGAGCGGCGGAATAGGTGTTAATAATTTTTATTAGTGTCGGCGATGTCAGGAGCGTCAGATTAGGGGTTATTAGATTTATTTAATAGTCGTGATGTGGGTGGACGGCAGATTAGGGATTAATATAGTGTTTGTGATGCGAGAGGGTGGTGATTTAGAGGTTAATAGGTAGTTTATGGGTGTTAGTGTACTTTGTAACACTTTAGTTATGAGTTTTGTGAAACATTTTTGTGGCGCAAAACTCATAACTACTGGTTTCAGATGGCGGTATGGATTGTGTCGGTATAGGCTGTAACGCAAGCATTTTACTTCACCGCACAACCTGTAATACCGGCGCTATGAAAATCCCACGCAAAAACTTTTTTTGAGTGCGGAATGGATGTTGTGTTACAGGCTAAAATGCTTGCGGTATAGCTATACCGAAACCAATCGTAATTTTTTTTTTTCAGATTAGGGTTTGGGCAATTTGAAAAAGAGCTAAATGCCCCTTTAAGGGCAATGCCCATACAAATGCCCCTTTAGGGGCAATGGGTAGCTTAGGTTTTTTTTATTTTGGGGGGTTGGTTTGATGGTGGGTTTTACTATTTTTTTTTTTTTTTACAGGTAAAAGAGCTGTTTAACTTAGGACAATGCCCTGCAAAAGGCCTTTTTAAGGGCTATTGGTAGTTTATTATAGGCTAGGGGTTGTTTTTAATTTTATAGGGCTATTAGATTAGGTGTAATTGTTTTTTATTTTTCGTAATTTAGTGTTTATTATTTTTTGTAATTTCATATTTTTTTATTTTTTTCGTAGTGTTAGGTTTTTTTAAATTTGTAATTTAGATTTTTTAATTGGTAGTATTTTTTTATTTTATTAGAATAGTTATGTTAGGTTAATTTATAGTTTAATGTTAGGTTTATTTTTATTTCACAAGTGGGAGGCGAAGGTTTAGGGGTTAATAGGTTTATTTAGTGGCGGCGATGTGGGAGGCCAGAGGTTTAGGGGTAAATAGCTTTATTATAGTGGCAGCGATGTCGGGGAGCGGCAGATTAGGGGTTAATAGCTTTATTATAGTGGCGGCAATGTCAGGGAGCGGCGGAATAGGGGTTAATAGCTTTATTATAGTGGCGGCAATGTCGGGAAGCGGCGGCATAGGGGTTAATCACTTTATTTAGTGTCAGCGATGTCAGGGAGCAGCGGATTAGGGGTTAATAACTTTATTTAGATGTCGGCGATATTTGGGGGCGGCGGATTAGGGATGTTTAGACTTGGGGTTTATGTTAGGGTGTTAGGTTTAAATGTAACTTTTTTTCCGCATAGACATCAATGGGGTTGCGTTACAGAGATTTTTCATTCCGCACTTCAGGTGTTTTTTTCTAACACTCTCTCCCCATTGATGTCTATGGGGAAAGCGTGCACAAGCACGTCAAAGCAGCCCTTGGCTTTTGTGCGGTATGTAGCTTAACGCCACCATATTGCACGCACAAGGAGACTTTTCAGTAACTCATAGTAGCAGCGTTATGGAGAGTGAAATAACGCAACTTTTTTGGCGTTAGTTTCGCACTCTGTTTAGCACAAAACTCGTAATCTAGGTAAAAGTTAGTTACATTTTGCTTCCTAATGTAACGTGACAGCCATCAGCCAATCAAAAAATTGCTCAGTATTTGCTGGTGCCTCAAAAATGTGCATATAAAAAGATTGTGCACATTTAGATAATGGAAGTGAACTGGAAAGTTGTTTAAAATTGTGTGCTCTATCTGATTTATGAAAGTTTAATTTTGTCACTTTAGCCATGCCAAAAAGCTTATTTTAAATGTAATTATGCAATATTTATCATTTCCAAAACTGTCTTGCCCTAAATGAAACCATTATAAATAATACATTTAAAAAATATTTTCTTAGCCGGATGATAAAGTCATTGGGGCCGATTTATCAATGTCTCTCCAACATGATATGCTGTAGCGTATTATGTCCGACAGACATCGCTGAATACTGACAGCATACGCTGTCGGCATTTAACATTGCATAAGCAGTTCTAGTGAACTGTTTGTTCAATGCCGCCCCCTGCAGATTCGCGGCCAATCGGCCCCTAGCAGGGGGTGTCAATCAACCCTATTGTATAGGATCGGGCGGATTGATTTCCGCAGCCTGAGGCAGCGGACCAGTTAAGGAGCAGCGGTCTTAAGACCGCTGCTTCATAACTGCTGTTTCCGGCGAGCCTGAAGGCTCACGTGGAAACATGGGCATCAGGGGCCATTTGGCCCTTGATAAATCGGCCCCTACATATCAGTGTTATGTAAAAAGTATATATAAATTTCAATTATACAAACATAGCAATATAATATAAAACAAGTTGTTTTTTAAGGCCTATGTATATTCTAGTTGAAAAAAGTTTATTATTTTGTGTCTTTTATTTTTACACAGCAACCAAAGATCGACAGCTTTTCTTCAGCAGGCTCAAAACCGAACCAGATAAAAGGAGACATAGAATTTAAAAATGTGAAGTTTACTTACCCATCCAGACCAGATGTTCAGGTAGCTGATGTATATTTTCTAAGACACTTTGCAAATTATTTATTTTTACTAAATACATACAAAAAGTCTGTACATTTTGTATTTATTTGTTTAGGGGACATTAAACACTAAATACATGTTATTAGCATAGTATTAATTCCCCATCTCCCTCTATGTATGGGGCTGCCATATTGAAATCTATAATTCACTACATTCCAGTGCTGACCTTTTTGCACATGCGCAAAAACTTTCCTTCAGATACCTTCAGTGTACCCTAGGTTTTATAATGGCAGCACCCATGATTAGAGGGAAATGCATGAAATGATAAAGTTAATTAAGTATAAAACCTGAAGTGATGACTTGTACTAGAGCAGTTTAAAAATCACTGTGCCAATGAATTGTTTCAAACTTAATAGAAATAACAGTAGTTATAAAATGTGTATTTAGTAGAGCTGCAACAACTAATCGGCATAATCGATAATAATCGATTATGAAAATAGTTGCCAACGAATCTCATAATCGATTAATCGATTAGTTGGTTTGCAATTAGTTGGTCTGTGCACAACACCAGCTGCTTCACTCCAATGAATTCCTGCATATGGTATTGTGTTTTATGGTTATGTCCTTAGCTTAAAGGGACATTCTAGCCAAAAACTTTCTTTCATGCTTTAGAAAGGGCATGCTATTTTAAACAGTTTTCTAATATACTTCTGTTTTCTAATTTGCTTCATTCTCGTGATATACTTGGAAAGCATATCTAGATATGCTCAGTATCTGCTGATTGGTGGCTGTACATAGATGCCTCTTGTTATTGGCTCACCCATGTGCATTGCTATTTCTTCAAAAAGGGATATCTAAAGAATGAAGCAAATTAGATAATAGAAGTAAATTGGAAAGTTGTTTAAAATTGTATTCTCTATCTGAATCATGAAAGAAATATTTTGGGTTTCATGTCCCTTTAAAGGGCGTCTACTTTTCACTTTTTCAGGACAGTATAAGTTTACAACTACCCCTGGCTTATGTGCAACCCAGATATAATAGTCATCATTTAGATTGTTTATATTAAATCTGGTGATTTGGAACTATGCTTTTCATGATATAGTGCCAAGCTTGTTGTTTACACCTTGCCCCTAGTTTGATGGGAGTTATTTAAATTGATGTGCCGTATTATCTGTTTGCACAATTATTAGCGGATTGCTTGCTATTGCTGATTATATGTACTGTATAAATAAATGTGTAAGGCTTTGTCCTGTTATTGATATACAGTCCTTAGCGCTTTTGATTTTGTTTTTTATTGTTTTTTTATATTTTTAATAAATTGTGATAATATGTACCAGATTCAACCTTTATAAGTATATATTTGTTATTTTTAGAGCGGACTAGATATTTCCCCTAACCTTATAGCTGGTTATTTACCATTGCATATAGATATTCAAGATATTTTTATGTTAGAATGAAGTCAAGGGTTACTTTATTGAGAGGCCCCTTGCCGAGGTAGAAAACACTTAGCATTATTAGTGAAGAGCTAACAAAGATAAATATCCCACTTTGGTGAAATAGGCCAAAACCCTACTTATACACCTCAACAGCCTTTTCTCTGCTGCAGGAAATATAGCTGCAAACAGAGAACCAGCCTTAGCCAGAAGCATGTGGACAAGTTGAGATTTTTGCATTTCAGTCCAAAGTTTCTGAAAGAGTGAATAACAGAATGTTATTAACAGTGATAGTCTAACTCTTTCTAGTTCTACCTCTTTTCAAACAGTTTGTGGTTGTGTTTTGTTTAATTATAAAACTGTGCTCTGCTACTTAAAAATTGAAGAAACGGTTGTGTTAATGTAAAGTTTTCGTCTAAAGTTTATATTTGTAACACTCATTATGTGGATTTTATTTAAAACATAGAAAACTATTATTGATTCTCTTTTTATCCGATTAGTCGATTAATCGAAAAAATAATCGGACGATTAATCGATTATGAAAATAATCGTTAGTTGCAGCCATAGTATTTAGTTATAGATATTGCTTACACTGGGAGTCATTTTTTTAAAATAAATTGAATGAAGATAAATTATTGGTTGGATGCAGTTACTACTGACGGATCTCTTATTTGTGGCATACAGTAGAAATATCCTGAGCATTATTAAAAAACTGGACCTTATCAGTATAGGTGTAAAGGTATATGGACCTTCAGAATCTTAGTGCTTCATGAAAGTTTACCCCCTGACCTTGTGTACTAACAAGGGGCATTGATAAAAATGAATCTCCCTGGAATATTAAATATCTGAAACACTGCATGAAATCATGATAATAATATTCAAAATGTGCATGAGTACATTTCAGTTTTAAATAGTATGTTTACAATATGTTTATTTTAGCAAAAGAATGCTTTTAGGAAAAGCTGTCCCTGTTTCAGGGGCATATGTATATATGCTGCTTGTGTCTAGTGCCCTATTTAATTCTCAGAAAAGCCTCATTCTAATTAGATAAATCCTAGATTAGCCAGTCTAAATCAGACATCCCTATACTAAAGGGGGCTCAAGCCCGCACCTCTCCAACAACCAACTCTTTGACCAGGGAATTCTAGCTAAGTGACTAAATGCCACTTGACTTACTGATATCCAACATATATTGGGCCAGATTACGACTGGAGCGCAGTGTTTTAACACTCAAATCCATATAACAAGTGGTGCACTGTTTAAATTACTGCCAATTCGCTTGTATGAATTTGCACTAATTTACACTCCCCATATTTTCTGTGGGCGGCGTCGGGCAGCTATGTCCGCTCGTATTACAAGTTGAAAGTAAATGTGATCACTCAAACGCAATTACATTTAATTCTCAAACGCCTAGATTTAGAGTTCTGCGGTTGTCGTCAAAAGCAGCGTTAAGGGGTCCTAACGCTGCTTTTGTCCGCCCGCTGGTATTTATAGTCAGCCAGGAAAGGGTCTAACGCTCACTTTCCAGCCGCGACTTTTCCATACCGCAGATCCCCTTACGCCAATTGCGTATCCTATCTTTTCAATGGGATCTTCCTAATGCTGGTATTTAGAGTCTTGGCTGAAGTGAGCAGAAAAAAGTCAGTAGTTAAGAGCTTTATGGGCTAACGCCAGTTATTTACTATTTAATAGCTACCTAGTTAAAATAATTACAAAATTACCTGTAAAATAAATCCTAACCTAAGTTACAATTAAACCTAACACTAAACTATCAATAAATAAATTAAATCAATTACCTACAATTAAATAAACTAAACTAAATTACAAAAAATAAAAAAAGATTACAAGAATTTTAAGCTAAATTCACGTACTCTAAGCCCCCTAATAAAATAACAAAGCCCCCCAAAATAAAAAAATTTCCCTACCTTAATATAAATTAATAGTTAACAGCTCTATTACCTTACCAGCACTTAAAAGGGCTTTTTGCGGGGCATGCCCCAAAGAAATCAGCTCTTTTGCCTGTAAAAAAACACACAATACCACCCCCCAACATTACAACCCACCACCCACATACCCCTACTCTAACCCAAACCCCCCCCCTTAAATAAACCTAACACTACCCCCCTGAAGATCTCCCTACCTTGAGCCGTGTTCACCCAGCCGGGCACCGAGGGACCAAAAGAGGGCAACCGGAGCGGCAGAAGTCTTCATCCTATCCGGGCAGAAGAGGACATCCGGACCGGTAGACATCTTCATCCAAGCGGCATCTTCTATCTTCATCCATCCGGAGTGGAGCCATCTTCTTCCAGCCGACGCAGATCCATCCTTCTTCCACGCCGCCTACTCGCCAAATAAAGGTTCCTTTAAATGACGTCATCCAAGATGGCGTCCCTCGAATTCCGATTGGCTGATAGGATTCTATCAGCCAATCGGAATTAAGGTAGGAAAAATCTGATTGGCTGATTCAATCAGCCAATCAGATTCAAGTTCAATCAGATTGGCTGATCCAATCAGCCAATCAGATTGAGCTTGCATTCTATTGGCTGTTCCGATCAGACAATAGAATGCAAGCTCAATCTGATTGGCTGATTGGATCAGCCAATCTGATTGAACTTGAATCTGATTGGCTGATTGAATCAGCCAATCAGATTTTTCCTACCTTAATTCCGATTGGCTGATAGAATCCTATCAGCCAATCGGAATTCGAGGGACACCATCTTGGATGACGTCATTTAAAGGAACCTTCATTCGGCGAGTAGGCGTCGTGGAAGAATGATGGATCCGCGTCGGCTGGAAGAAGATGGCTCCGCTCCGCTCCGGATGGATGAAGATAGAAGATGCCGCTTGGATGAAAATGTCTACCGGTCCGGATGTCCTCTTCTGCCCGGATAGGATGAAGACTTCTGCCCCTCCGGATGCCCTCTTTTGGCCCATCGGTGCCCGGCTGGGTGAACACGGCTCAAGGTAGGGAGATCTTCAGGGGGGTAGTGTTAGGTTTATTTAAGGGGGGTTTGGGTTAGAGTTAGGGGTATGTGGGTGGTGGGTTGTAATGTTGGGGGGTGGTATTGTGTTTTTTTTTTACAGGCAAAAGAGCTGATTTCTTTGGGGCATGCCCCGCAAAAGCCCTTTTAAGGGCTGGTAAGGTAATAGAGCTGTTAACTTTTTTAATTTAGATTAGGGTAGGGAATTTTTTTTATTTTGGGGGGCTTTGTTATTTTATTAGGGGGCTTAGAGTACGTGTAATTAGCTTAAAATTCTTGTAATCTTTTTATTTTTTGTAATTTAGTGTTTGTTTGTTTTTTGTAATTTAGTTTAGTTTATTTAATTGTAGGTAATTGTAGGTAATTGATTTAATTTATTTATTGATAGTGTAGTGTTAGGTTTAATTGTAACTTAGGTTAGGATTTATTTTACAGGTAATTTTGTAATTATTTTAACTAGGTAGCTATTAAATAGTAAATAACTATTTAATAGCTATTGTAAAATAAATACAAAGTTGCCTGTAAAATAAATATAAATCCTAAAATAGCTACAATATAATTATTCGTTATATTGTAGCTATATTAGGGTTTATTTTACAGGTATTTAGCTTTAAATAGGAAGACTTTAGTTAATAATATTTAATTTATTTTGTTAGATTAAAATTATATTTAATTTAGGGGGGTGTTAGGGTTAGGATTAGACTTAGCTTTAGGGGTTAATACATTTATTAGAGTAGCGGCGAGGTCTGGTCTGCAGATTAGGGGTTAATAAGTGTAGGTAGGTAGCGGCGACCTTGGGGGGGCAGATTAGGGGTTAATAAATATAATATAGGGGTCGCCGATGTTAGGGGCAGCAGATTAGGGGTACATAGGGATAATGTAGGTTGCGGCGGTGTACGGAGCGGCAGATTAGGGGTTAATAATATAATGCAGGTGTCAGCGATAGCAGGGGCGGCAGATTAGGGGTTAATAAGTGTAAGGTTAGGGGTGTTTAGACTCGGGGTTCATGTTAGGGTGTTAGGTGTAGACTTAGAGAGTGTTTCCCCATAGGAAACAATGGGGCTGCGTTAGGAGCTGAACGCTGCTTTTTTGCAGGTGTTAGGTTTTTTTTCCAGCCCAAACTGCCCCATTGTTTCCTATGGGGGAATCGTGCACGAGCACGTTTTTCCAGCTAGCCGCTACCGTAAGCAACGCTGGTATTGAGAGTTGAAGTGGCGGTAAATATGCCTGTACGCTCCTTTTTTGGAGCCTAATGCAGCCCTTCAGAGAACTCTAAATACCAGCGTTGTTTAGAAGCAGCGCTAGAAAAAAAACATGCGTAGCTAACACACCCCTTTGGCCGCAAAACTCTAAATCTAGGTGAAACATTTTAAGCAACCTTTCAGAGTTTGGCTGGAGGAAACAGTTGCACTAAACTATTCTATTTACCCCTACCGCCACACACCCCATTGCAAAGTAACCCACTACATTATTAACCCCTAAACCGCTACTCCCCATTTCACAAAGTAACCCACTACACTATTAACCCCTAAACAGCCACACCTCCATCGTAAAGTAACCCACCTAACCTAACACCCCCTAAGTTACCCCAAATCAGACTAACCTTACCTGTAAAAAAAAACCAAAAAACTTTACCTGTAAAAAAACAACAAAACCTGAGCTTACCTTAAAACTAACAAACGTAACATTACAAAAAAAACTACCATTCCAAAAAAACTACCATTACAAAAATAAATACAACTAGTTATGCCTATTCTAAAACCTCACCTCACTTAATGAAAAAAAATCACCCCAAAATAAAAAACCTATATTAGCACTAAACTACAGAAATTGCTTTAAAAAGGGAAATTTGTAGGGCATTGCCCTAAAGTGTCAGCTCTTTTTTAAAAAATAAACAAAAAAAAACTCAACAATCACCCCCCAATAAAAAAAATGCTATCTAAAAAAAAAACCCTAGTCTAAAAAAACCACCCCAAAAAAACTCTAAACCCCAAAGATAGTACTCACCAGATTAATGCGAGTGGCAGCCCTCCATCTTCATCCATGCAGCAATCTTCAGCTATCTTCTTATCTTCCTTCCACAATGTCCTCTTCATGCGGTCACCAGCAGCACACTGAATTTTGAATGTGAAGTATGGGTACCCTTGCATTCCTATTAGCTGATTTTCAATTTCAAATTCAAATTAGCGAATAGAAAAAGCTTTCATTATATTGTCTGCTTTGAATTTGGGGGGGGTACCACGCATTTAAAAATCAGTGTGTGGCTGGTGACCACATAAAGAGGACATTGGGGACAGAAGATAAGATGGATGAAGATCGCCGTCGGGATGAAGATGGAGTGCTGCCGCCTGGATTCATCATTGGTGAGTACTATTTCTGTAGTTTAGTGTTAGTATAGTTTTTTTTTATTTTGGGGTGTTTTTTTTGTTTTGTTTTTTTTAAGTGGGTTTTTTGAGAAAAGGCATAACTCCTTTTCTCTTACTTGGTGTATTCATTCCACGGATTCATCCTTACTTGTGGGATATTCTCAATCCCACAAGTAAGGATGAATCCGTGGACTGAATACACCTGTAAGAGAAAGTAATTTATCAGGTAAGCATAAATTCTGTTTTCTCTTACTTGGTGTATTCAGTCCACGGCTTCATCCTTACTTGTGGGATTGAGAATATCCCACAAGTAAGGATGAATCCGTGGACTGAATACACCTGTAAGAGAAAGTAATTTATCAGGTAAGCATAAATTCTGTTTTTTATTTTTGGTAATTTGTTTGTTGTTATTGTAATAGTAGTTTTTTTTATTTTTTGTTATGATAGGTTGTTTATTTTTTTTAATGTAAGTTTTTTTCAGTAATGTTAGGTTTTTAAAGGTAAGGTTAGATTTCTGTATTTTTAAAGGTAAGGTTAGGTTTTTATTTTTTCATGTAAGTTTAAAAAAAAAAGAATGTGTAAAAGTAGGTTACTTTGCGTTGTGGGTGTGTGGCGGTTTAGGGGTTAATAGCGTATTGGGGACTTTGCGGTGTGCTATGCAACTTGTTAAGGATTATTAGAGTAGGGGGCTCATGGCAATTCTGGTTAGTGCACGAGTATGAGTGTTAGTTTCCCCCCCCCCCCCCCCCCCCCCCCACTTTTCTCTCTCCATTGAAGTCAATGTGAGAGTATGTTAATGCGGTGGCGATATTGTAACTTCTGCTCTTTGTGCACGTCGGGTTAGCGCACAATCGATAAAGATTTAGATTACACTTGTAATACCCGACGTGTGCAAATTGCAGAAGTTGAGTGGAGTAAGCGTGGGAGCGGTAATTACCGCTCCACTCGTAATCTAGTCATGTGTTTACAATAGCTAAATTAGTGGGGGAATCATAAACGTTCATGCAATAACAGTTCCTACGAATTTCAAATCAGCAGTAGACTTTTTTTTCTGATCAATTTGAAATTTCTTCCATTTGCCGGCCCCATGTATCATGTGACAGTCATCAGCAAATCACAGACTCTTATACGTATACACTGTGAACTCTTGCACGTGTTAAGTAGGAGCTGTTGTCTCAGAAAGTGCGCAATTAAAAAGAATATGCACAATTTGATCAATTTGATAATGGAAGTAAATTGGAAAGTTGTTTAAAATTGTAATCTCTGAATCATGAAAGAAAATGTTTACTGTGTCTTTAAAGGGATATGAAACAAAAAATGTATTTTGTGATTCAGACAATACCATTTAAAAAGTTTCCAATTTACTTATATAATCAAATTTGCTTTGTTCCCATGATATTCTGTGTTAAAGAGATACCTAGGTAGGCACAGGAGCACAACATGGCAGAAAATAGTGTTGCCAATTAGTGCTCTGTCAAATGGATACCATTCTTGGAAAACTGCTGCCATATAGTGCTCGAGATATGGGGCGGCTCATACGCATATATCCCTGCTTTTCCACAAAAAACACCAAGAGAACAAAGCAAAATTGATAATAGAAGTAAATTAGAAAATTGTTTAAAGGGACAGTCAAGCCAAAAAAAAACTTTTATGATTTAAATTGGGCATGTAATTTTAAACAACTTCCCAATTTACTTTTATCACCAATTTTGCTTTGTTCTCTTGGTATTCTTAGTTGAAAGCTAAACCTAGGAGGTTCATATGCTAATTTCTTATACCTTGAAGACTTCCTCTAATTGGAGTGCATTTTGACCACTAGAGGGCATTAGTTCATGTGTTTCATATAGAAAACATTAAACTCATGCACATGAAGTTACCTAAGAGTGAGCACTGATTGGTGAAATGCAAGTCTGTCAAAAGAAATAAAATAAGGGGGCAGTCAACAGAAGCTTAGATACAAGGTAATTACAGAGGTAAAACGTGTATTATTATAACTATGTTAGTTATGCAAAACTGTGGAATGGGTTATAAATGGATTATCTTTCTTTTTAAACAACAAAAATTCTGGTGTTGACTGTCCCTTTAAAATTGCATGCTTTATCAGAATCATTAAAGAAAAATTTGGGGGTTTATATCCCTTTAAACTCTCTGCTATCCTTTATATTTTTGTTTTGTTTCTAATATGACTTTTTTTTAACTTTGTTTTGAAGGTTTTGAAAGGTATGAACCTAAAGATCCCTAGTGGAAAAACAGTGGCCTTGGTTGGAAGCAGTGGCTGTGGTAAGAGTACCACTGTACAGCTCATCCAGCGGTTCTATGATCCGGAAGAAGGCACAGTAAGTAATGATTTGTGCTGGATGCATTGAATAATATCTTTAGCTTCCAAATATTTTTATATCATTTTTAAAAAAAAATTGTATGTGAACTCCATCATGCTAAGTTACTTACAGCTAGATTACAAGTCTTGCGTTATGAGTAAAAAAGCAGCGTTAAGCCTCATAACGCTGCTTTTTTACTACCGCTGGTATTACGAGTCTTGCAGATTTAGGGGCACCGCACACTTTTTTGGCCTTACCGCAAATCAACTTATGCAAATTGCGTATAGTCTTTTTTTTCTATGGGACTTCCATAGCACTGGTATTAAGAGCTTGTCCTGGGAGGCCAAAAAGTGAGTGGTACACCCTATCCCGTCAAGATTCGTACCGCATTTTAAAGTCAGTAGTTATGAGTTTTACACTACAAAGCTGTAGCATAAAACTCGTAACTAAAGAGTTACAAAGTACACTAACACCCATAAACTACCTATTAACCCCTAAACCGAGGCCCTCCCGCATCGCAAACACTAAAATAAAATTATTAACCCCTAATCTGCTGCTCCGGACATCGCCGCCACTATAATAAACATATTAACCCCTAAACCGCCAACACTAGTTAAATATTATTAACCCCTAATCTGCCGCCCCTAACATCGCCGCTACCTTCATTTATTAACCCCTAATCTGCCGCTCCCGACACCGCCGCCACTAGAATAAACATATTAACCCCGACACTGCCGCACTCCCACCTCGCAAACATTAGTTAAATATTATTAACCCCTAATCTGCTGTCCCTAACATCACCGCCACCTATCTACATTTATTAACCCATAATCTGCCGCCCCAATGTCGCCGCCACTATACTATATTTATTAACCCCTAAACCTAAGTCTAACCCTAACACTCCCTAACTTAAATATAATTTAAATAAATCTAAATAAAATTACTATCATTACCTAAATAATTCATATTTAAAACTAAATACTTACCTGTAAAATAAACCCTAAGCTAGCTACAATATAACTAATAGTTACATTGTATCTAGCTTAGGGTTTATTTATTTTTTACAGTCAAGTTTGTATCTATTTTAACTAGGTAGACTAGTTAGTAAATAGTTATTAACTATTTACTAACTACCTAGCTAAAATAAATACAAATTTACCTGTAAAATAAAACCTAACCTAAGTTACACTAACACCTAACACTACACTACAATTAAATAAATTACCTAAATTAAATACAATTAAATAAATTAAATACAATTACCTAAATTACAAAAAAAAACCCCACTAAATTACAGAAAATAAAAAACAAATTATTTAAACTAATTACACCCAATCTAATAGCCCTATCAAAATAAAAAGCCCCCCCCCCCATGTAAAAAAAAAACCTAGCCTAAACTACCAATAGCCCTTAAAAGGGCCTTTTGCGGGGCATTGCCCCAAAGAAATCGGCTCTTTTACCTGAAAAAAAAATACATACAACCCCCCCCAACAGTAAAACCCACCACGCACACAACCAACCCCCCAAATAAAACCCTAACTAAAAAGACCTAAGCTCCCCATTGCCCTGAAAAGGGCATTTGGATGGGCATTGCCCTTAAAAGGGCATTTAGCTCTATTGCGGCCCAAAGCCCTAACCTAAAAATAAAACCCACCCAATAAACACTTAAAAAAAACCTAACACTAACCCCTGAAGATCCACTTACAGTTTTGAAGATCCGACATCCATCCTCAACGAAGCCGGGAGAAGTCCTCAGCAAAGCGGCAAGAAGTCCTCAATGAAGCCGGGAGAAGTCTTCATCCAAGCCGGGAGAAGTGGTCCTCCAGACGGGCAGAAGTCTTCACCCAGATGGCATCTTCTATCTTCATCCATCCGGCGCGGAGCAGGTCCATCTTCAAGACATCCGACGCGGAGCATCCTCTTCTTTCCGACGACTAACGACGAATGAAGGTTCCTTTAAATGACGTCATCCAAGATGGCGTCCCTTAGATTCCGATTGGCTGATAGACTTCTTAAGGTTGAAAAAATCCTATTGACTGATGCAATCAGCCAATAGGATTGAGCTCACATTCTGTTGGCTGATTGGAACAGCCAATAGAATGCCAGCTCAATCCTATTGGCTGATTGGATCAGCCAATAGGATTGAAGTTCAATCAGCCAATAGGATTTTTTCAACCTTAATTCTGATTGGCTGATAGAATTCTATCAGCCAATCGGAATCTAAGGGACGACATCTTGGATGACGTAATTTAAAGGAACCTTCATTCATCGTTAGTCGTCGGAAAGAAGAGGATGCTCCGCGTCGGATGTCTTGAAGATGGACCCGCTCTGTGCCGGATGGATGAAGATAGAAGATGCCGTCTGGGTGAAGACTTCTGCCCGTCTGGATGACCACTTCTCCCGGCTTTGTTGAGGACTTCTTGCTGCTTCATTGAGGACTTCTCCCGGCTTCGTTGAGGATGGATGTCGGATCTTCAAAACTGTAAGTGGATCTTCAGGGGTTAGTGTTAGGTTTTTTAAGGGTTTATTGGGTGGGTTTTATTTTTAGGTTAAGGCTTTGGGCCGCAAAAAAGCTAAATGCCCTTTTAAGGGCAATGCCCATCCAAATGCCCTTTTCAGGGCAATGGGGAGCTTAGGTTTTTTTATTTAGGGTTTTATTTGGGGGGTTGGTTGTGTGGGTGGTGGTTTTTACTGTTGGGGGGGTTGTTTGTATTTTTTTTTTTAAGGTAAAAGAGCTGATTTCTTTGGGGCAATGCCCCGCAAAAGGCCCTTTTAAGGGCTATTGGTAGTTTAGTTTAGGCTAGGTTTTTATTTTTCTATTTTGGGGGGCTTTTTTTATTTTGATAGGGCTATTAGATTAGATGTAATTAGTTTAAATATCTTGTAATTAGTTTTTTATTTTCTGTAATTTAGTGTTTTTGTTTTTTTTGTAATTTAGGCAATTGTATTTAATTTATTTAATTGTATTTAATTTCGGTGACGTTAAGGGCGCCAGATTAGGGGTTAATAAATGTAGGTAGGTTGCGGCGACATTGGGGGAGGGAGATTAGGGGTTAATAAATATAATGTAGGTGTCAGCGATGTTGGGGGCAGCAGATCAGGGGTTAATAAGTATAATGTAGGTGGCGGCGATATCCGGAGCGGCAGATTAGGGGTTAATAACTGAAGGTGGGTGGCAGATTAGGGGTTAATAATATTTAACTAGTGTTTGAGAGGCGGGAGTGCGGCGGTTTAGGGGTTAATATGTTTATTATAGTGGCGGCGATGTCCGGAGCGGCAGATTAGGGATTAATAAGTATAATGTATGTGTCGGCGATATCGGGGGCGGCAGATTAGGGATTAATAAGTGTAAGATTAGGGGTGTTTAGACTCAGGGTTCATGTTAGGGTGTTAGGTGTAAACATAAAATGTGTTTCCCCATAGGAATCAATGGGGCTGCGTTAATGAGCTAAACGCTGCTTTTTTGCAGGTGTTAGACTTTTACTCAGCTGGCTCTTCCCATTGATGTCTATGGGGAAATCGTGCACGAGCACGTACAACCAGCTCACCGCTGACTTAAGCAGTGCTGCTATTGGAGTGCGGTATGGAGCACAATTTTGCTCTACGCTCACTTCTTGCATTTTAATGCCGGGTTTATAAAAACCTGTAATACCAGCGCTGTAGGAAAGTGAGTGGTGAGAATAAAGTGCAAGTTAGAAACGCACCCCTCTTACCGCAAAACTCGTAATCTAGCCGTTAGCCTTTTATTGTAAATTCCACTGAGCAGTATGTTAATATCTAACTGGTTATTTTTTTATGAAAAAATAAATAATTAACAAAAACAATATCTGTTTTTGTAGATAACCATTGATGGGCAAGATATCCGTACCTTAAATACAAGATATTTAAGAGAGATAATTGGTGTTGTGAGTCAAGAGCCAGTCCTGTTTGATACAACAATTGCTGATAATATCCGCTATGGGCGGGAAGATGTCACAATGGAGGAAATTGAAAGAGCTACACAGGAAGCAAATGCGTACAACTTTATTATGAAGCTGCCAGATGTAAGTGCCATTATGTAGTTATGATGTGCAGCGGTGTATGCTACAGACACCAAAACTAATACACACTCTCTAATGTCAGTTCTAATACAGGGATTTCAAAATTAGTAGAGGTAGTATATTTGGGGCTACAGCTACAGGCTGAATTTTTTGTGAAGAAATACTTACCTTTTAATCTTAACAGCAGTTCTAGCTTCCTCCGGTCGTTGCAAGTCATTTCTGATGTCAGAAATGATGGATAGGTCATCCTCCAATCACGGCTTCCCCCCCGGGGGAATCAGTGTCTGATTCAATGCCGTGATTGGAGGAGCCGGATTCCTCATTTTAGACCAGGAAGAGGCTTTGCGACGGGTGGAGAAAGCTGGAGCCGCTGTCAAGATTAAAAGGTAAGTTTTTTTTTTTTTCACAGCACGAGTGAAATGTAAATTTTGATGAATTAAAGTGCCCCTGTTTTTAAACAAATTTTTAAAAACCGGGCACTTTAGCATCAAAATTTACATTCACTTTAAGCAAAAAATATTTAAAGGGATATTCTAGTAAAAATTTAACTTTCATGATTCAGATAGAGCATGCAATTTTAGGCAGCTTTCTAATTTATACCTATTACTAATTTTTCTTTGTTCTCTTGGTATTTTTATTTAAAAAAGCAAGAAGTTAATATTACGAGCCGACCCATTTTTGGTTCAGCCCCTGGGTAGTGCTTCCTGATTGGTGTCTAAATGTAGCCACCAATCAGCAAGCACTACCCAGGTGCTGAACCAAAAATGGGCTGGTTTCTAAGCTTACATTCTTGCCGTTTCAAATAAAGATACTAAGAGAACGAAGAAAAATTGATAATAGGAGTAAATTAGAAAGTTGATTAAAATTGCATACTCTATCTGAATCATGAAAGTTTAATTTTGACTAGAATATCCCTTTAAGGTTGTACCCAAAAAAATAAAAAAAAAGTAAATTATTTTTAAATGTATACTGATAAAATATTTTACCTCACCTAGAGATCATATGATATCATAACTCTTGTAATTTAAGTTTTCTGAAACAATTTAAATGTGCTGTTTCTCCTCAGGGTTGTATGAGGTAGGGAGGATTACAAGGGATACAGTGGTCATATGTATTGATAAACATTATATATATATACTGTAAGTCCTTAGAACTACGCACTCATGCGAAAAGATCACATCTGCCAGGGTGCAATATTAAGCAATCAATAAAAGCTTATAGAATACAAAAAGTACTTACAAAAACACAGTGAGCTAGATTAAAAGTGGCATGCTATTTAGTGCTTTTGCTCTAGCATAAACTTAGCTAGAAGTAAGTTTTGCGCGCCACCAAAACCAGACATGTGCTAACCAAAGAACTTTGAACTTTGCAAGCATGTTAACGTTTTCTTCCCCCATAGAGAGTGTAGAAGAAAAAAACCTAACACCTATCGCTCACACACTAACCCGACAGGAGTTATGAATATTTCACATTCCAATGTTCTTCACATACAGTAAAATTGTATCTATTGTAAATTACACCGTAAAATTGTATTTATATTGTAACTATATATATATATATATATATATGTGTGTGTGTGTGTGTATATATATGTATGTATATACGCATATGTATGTATATACGCATATTTAGACTTGTATATGTATGTGTATATACAATATAGCCCTTTGCAGTCAAGCATCTTGTCATAAAAATAATATTTATATGAATATTTTTATTAGATAGTGTTTATATAAGTGTAACTGTAATTTTAAATGTATTTATGTTGTGTTTAGTGCAACTTTTTTAATGCACTCCCATCTATGCAAGACTTTCAGTTGCGCTAACCCAAGTGTAAAATGTGATTGCACTTGTATGATCGCTTTTACTTTAAACTTGTAAAACGTGCGCTCTTTCCGACATGCGCAAAAACAGATATCGCTTATGCGCAACAGTTAGTGCGCCACTTGTAATCTAGCCCAGTATATTGCAACAGTTAGTGCGCCACTTGTAATCTAGCCCAGTAACGTTTTAGAGCTAACCAGCTAACCGACTAAGGAAGGAGATGATAAGATCCAAAACGTTACTATGTTCTTGTAAGCACTTTTTGCAAATCAAGTTATGTGCATATATATATATATATATATATATATATATATATATATATATATATATATATATATATATATATATATATATATATATATATATATATATATATATATATATATATATATATATATATATATATATATGTCATATTCAAAAATTTAGGCACCCCTGACAATTTCCATGATTTTCATTTATAAATAATTAGGTGTTTGGATCAGCAATTTTATTTTGATCTATCAAATAACTGAAGGACACAGTAATATTTCAGTAAAGAAATTAGGTTTATTGGATTAACAGAAAATGTGCAATATGCATCCAAACGAAATTTGACAGGTGCATAAATTTGGGCACCCTTGTCATTTTGTTGATTTGAATACCTGTAACTACCTAGCACTGATTAATTGGAACACACAATTGGTTTGGTGAGCTCATTAAGCCTTGAACTTTATAAACAGGTGCATCCAATCATGAGAAAAGGTATTTAAGGTGGCCAATTGCAAGTTGTTGTTGTTCTCTTTGACTCTCTTCTGAAGAGTGGCAACATGGGGGGCCTCAAAACAACTCTCAAATGACCTGAAAACAAAGATTGTTCAACATTATGGTTTAGGGGAAGGCTACAAAAAGCTATCGCAGAGATTTAAGCTGTCAGTGTCCACTGTGAGGAACATAGTGAGGAAATGGAAGACCACAGGCACAGTTCTTGTTAAGGCCAGAAATAAAATATTGGAGAAGCAAAGGATGGTGAGAATGGTCAAAAACAGCCCACAGACCACCTCCAAAGACCTACAACATCATCTTGCTGCAGATGGTGTCACTGTGCATCGTTCAACAATTCAGTGTATAGAAGAGTGATGCGGAAGAAGCCTTTTCTGCACACACGCCACAAACAGAGTCGCTTGGGGTATGCAAAATGCACATTTGGACAAGCCAGCTTCATTTTGGAAGAAGGTGCTGTGGACTGATGAAACAAAGATTGAGTTATTTGGTCATAATAAGGGGCTTTATGCATGGCGGCAAAAGAACACAGCATTCCAAGACAAACACTTGCTAGCCACAGTAAAATTTGGTGGATGTTCCATCATGCTGTGGGCTGTGTGGCCAGTGCCGGTACTGGGAATCTTGTTAAAGTTGAGGGTTGCATGGATTCCACTCAATATCAGCAGGGAATAATGTTGAGGAATCAGTCACAAAGTTGAAGTTACGCCAGAGCTGGATATTTCAACCAGACAACGACCCAAAACACTGCTCAAAATCTACTCTTGCATTTATGCAGAAGAACAAGTACAATGTTCTGGAATGGCAATCCCAGTCCCTACACCTGAAAATCATTGAAAATCTGTGGGGTGATTTGAAGCGGGCTTTCCATGCTCGGCAACCATCAAACCTATATGAACTGGAGATGTTTTGCATGGAGGAAAGGTCCAAAATACCTTCATCCAGGATCCAGACACTCATTACAGTCTATAGGAAGCATCTAGAGACTTATTTCTGCTAAAGGAGGCTCTACTAAATATTATTGCAATATTTCTGTTGGGGTGCTCAAATTTATGCACCCGTCTAATTTCGTTTTGATGCTTATTGCACATTTTCTGTTAATCCAATAAACCTCATTTCAGTACTGAAATATTACTGTGTCCTTCAGTTATTTGATAGATTAAAATGAAATTGCTGATCCAAACACACAATTATTTATAAATGAAAATCATGGAAATTGTCAGGGGTGCCTAAACTTTTGCATACAACTGTATATATGTGGTCTTAAGTTGTTAGGAGAATGGTACCATCTGTTTATAAGTTTGGTATTCACTTCTAACAAGTAAAAAAAAAGAGAGTTAAAGGAATTTGTAATTCAAATATGACATGATCTAAATTATTTGAGCGTGTAAATTTCGCATTACTGATCCCAGCTTAATATGATAGATTTCATTACTGTCGTAAACTGTGTGAACAATAAGTACAGTGGCCAGAAAAAGTATGTGAACCCTTTGGAATTAGTGGGTTTTCTGCATGAATTGGTCATAAAATGTCATCTCATCTTCATCAAAGTCACAAGTATAGACAAACACAATGTGCTTAGGTTAACAACCCACATACAGTTATAATATTTTATGTCTTTATTGAACACAGCCCCTTAAACATTCACAGTGCTGTGGAAAAAGTGAACACTTGGTTAGACCTGCACGACATTCAGGAGGAATTTTGGACAACTCTTATTTACAGAACTGTTTCAGCTCAGCCATATTCTTAGGATGTCTGCTGTGAACAGCTCTCTTGAGGTCATTCCACAGCATCTCTAGGGTGTTATGGTCTGGGCTCTGACTGGGCCACTCCAAAAGGCGGATTTTCTTTTCTTTTTTAAAGCCATTCTGTAGTGGATTTACATCACTGTTTAGGATCATTGTCCTTCTGCATCAACCAACGTCTACCGAGCTTCAGCTGACGCACAGCCACCCTGATATTATACTGCAGGATATCTTGATAAACTTGGGAATTAATTTTTCTCTCGATGATGGCAAGTGGTCCAGGCCCCCAAGCAGCAAAGCAGCACCAAATCATGATGCTCCCTCCACGTACTTAACTATTGAGATGATGTTTTCATGTTGGTATGCGGTGCCCTTTTTATGCCATACATAGTGCTGCGTGTTCTTCCCAAACAACTCAACCTTATTTTTTTCAGTCCCCCAAAACATTTTCCCAGTACTGTTGTGGAGTGTCAAAGTGGTCTTAGGCAAACTTCAGGTGCGCAGTGGCTTTCTTTGTGGTGTCCTGCCATGGATACTATGCCTGTTAAATCTTTTCCATATAGTAGACTCTTGAACAGAGAAGTTAACCAGTTCCACAGTTGTGCGGTGTGCTCTTTGAGTCATTTTGACTGGACGGCCACTTCTAAGGAGTATAGGCACGGTACTAAATTGTCTCCATTTATAGACAATTTGTCTAACAGTGGACAGTTTAATATCTAAGCTCTTTGAGATAACTTTATAACCATTTCCAGCTTTATGCAACTCAACAATTCTTGATTGCAAGCCTGCTAAGAGCTCTTTTTTTCGAGGCATTAGCCTAGGGTTTCACATACTTTTTTCAACATATACTGTCAATATTTGAATGATATATTCAATATGAACAAGAACAATACAATAATTTGTGTTATTAGTTAAAACAGATTGTGTTTGTTGATTACTGGAACTTAGATGAACTTTAAACCAGATTTTAAGACAAATTTTTATACATAAATGCAGTCATTTCTAAAGGGTTCACATACTTTTTCTTGCCACTGTATCTACATTATGGAGATGTTTTATGTTACCACCAGTTTTCACAGTTTACAGCAGCAATGGAAACTAGGCCTATGTGTTTAACACTAGCAAAGTCCCACTCAGAAGCCACACGCATTACAGCTGGACACAGCCGGTAAATGGCAGCTCAATGCCACAACTGCTTCTAATTAGCCCAACAGCCGTATTCTGCTTGTGGCATCTGAGCAGAGATTTGCTAATGTGTTTATTTCCTTTTGATAGTAAGCTAGGGTCATAATGCAATCCCTTGTGGTTTAGTGGTGCCACTGGAGTGTGAAATGATCACCAGTCCATCAAAAATGTATGCATAAAATTGTATTATATATTTGTTTGATTATTTTATAGCTATTATTCTAGAAATCTGCTTTAACATCCAGTTACTAGTTTACACAAAATGTAACATTTTTGTTAAAATTGTTATGCCGTGTTATGTATGCACTATGTGATGCTTGTTTTCACAGACGTTTAACACTCTTGTGGGAGAGAGAGGAACACAGTTAAGTGGAGGCCAAAAGCAAAGAATTGCAATTGCACGGGCTCTGGTTCGTAATCCTAAAATCCTTCTTCTTGATGAGGCCACTTCAGCGTTAGACACAGAGAGCGAATCTGTTGTCCAGGCTGCTCTGGATAAGGTATAATGAAGCCCTCACTTTTTAGCTTTCCTATGTATAGTGCTTATTAAAGATAAATTATTGCAACTGTCAAATTATTTTGGTCCTTTTTTCTGATCTCTTTGCTCTATTTAAAGGCTTCTGAGTATGTGCATATGTAATTTAAGGCAATTTGCAACAGTTCATTTAACATTTGGCTGACTTAAGTAATCTTTCTACTCCATCCTGTATACGTTTTTAAAGAAGATCAAGTTATATGTCTGAATCAGCAGTAGAATTTAAAGGGACGTAAAAGTCAAAATTAAACTTCTATAATTCAGATGGAACATGGCATACCTACATAGGCTAAGAAGCAGTAATGTACTACAGTAAGCTAGCTGGCAATTGGTGGATACACACATATGCCGCATGTCATTGGTTTACCAGATTTGTTCAGCTAGTGTCCAGTAGTGCATTGTTGCTCTGCACCTTTATATTCCTGTTAAATACCTTTAAACGTGAAAAAATATTTTATTAAATTTTAATGTTATAAAGTGTTTTATTGTGTTTTTCTTATAAATATTTTACATTCCAATGTTCATAAGGGGCATGCCACCCACATTTTTTCTTTTATGATTTAGAAAGAGAATGCTATTTTAAACATCTTTCTAATTTACTTATATTATCTCATTTGTTTTATTCTCTTGATATTCTTTGATGAAAAGCATATCTAGATATGCTCACTAGCTGCTGATTGGTTGCTGCACATAGAAGCATCGTGTGATTGGCTCACCATGTGCATTGCTTTTTCTTCAACTGAGGATATTTAAAAAATGAAGCAAAATAAATAATGGAAGTAAATTGTAATGTTGTTTAAATTTCTATTCGTTATCTGAATCATGAAAGAAAAATTTTGGGTTTAGTGGCCCTTTAACCCCTTAATGACAACTGACGTACCAGGTACGTCATGCATTAACTAACAGTTAATGACAATAGACGTACCTGGTACGTCAGTTGTCTAAGAGAGTGCTGGAAGCGATCGCAATCGCTTCCAGCAGCTCTCAGGGTATTGCAGTGATGCCTCCATATGGAGGCATCCTGCAATACCATTTAGAAGACTCCGATGCAGAGAGAGCCACTCTGTGGCCCTCTCTGCACCGGTAGCGATGGTGCCGGTTCGTTGGTGGGTGGGAGCACATCAGGGAGGCGGGTGGGCGGCCCATCGCTACCCGGCATCCGGTTCCTGTAAGTGCTATGTGCACGCCGGGTGCCGGGAGCGTGCGGGGGCGCGCGTGCGCGCCCGATTACATGGCCACTGACACCAATGAGAAAGGAAGGGGGGACAAAAATGAATGTAATATAAATAAATATATAAGGATCTGGGAGGGGGAGGGGGTTGGGGTATTGTGGGGGGCTGCTACACTACAGAAAATATTAAAATGGCAAAAAATTGCAAAAAAAAACACTTGTTTTGGGGGCAAATTGGGTACTGGCAGACAGCTGCCAGTACCCAAGATGGCGGCAATTAGGTAGGGGAGAGGGTTAGAGAGCTGGGGGGGGGGATCATGGAGGTTGGGGCTAAGGCAGGGGTCCATCACAGCTAAAACATTTTAATTTATTTTATTAAAAAAAAGAAAAACTCCTTTTATTTAGTACTGGCAGACTTTCTGCCAGTACTTAAGATGGCGGGGACAATTGTGGGGTGGGGGAGGGAAGAGAACTGTTTGGGAGGGATCAGGGGGTGGGATGTGTCAGGTGGGAGGCTGATCTCTACCCTAAAGCTAAAATTAACCCTGCAAGCTCCCTACAACCTACCTAATTAACCCCTTCACTGCTGGGCATAATTTACGTGTGGTGCGCAGCAGCATTTAGTGGCCTTCTAATTACCAAAAAGCAATGCCAAAGCCATATAAGTCTGCTATTTCTGAACAAAGGGGATCCCAAAGAAGCATTTACAACCATTTGTGCCTTAATTGCACAAGCTGTTTGTAAATAATTTCAGTGGGAAACCTAAAGTTTGTGACAAAATTTGTGAAAAAGTGAACTTATTTTTTTATTTGATGACATTTGGCGGTGAAATGGTGGCATGAAATATACCAAAATGGGCCTAGATCAATACTTTGGGTTGTCTTCTAAAAAAAAATATATACATGTCAAGGGATATTCAGGTATTCCTGACAGATATCAGGGTTCCAATGTAACTAGCGCTAATTTTGAAAAAAAGTTGTTTGGAAATAGCAAAGTGCTACTTGTATTTATGGCCCTATAACTTGCAAAAAAAGTAAAGAACATGTAAACATTGGGTATTTCTAAACTCAGGACAAAATTTAGAAACTATTTAGCATAGGTGTTTTTTGGTGATTGTAGATGTGTAACAGATTTTGGGGGTCAAAGTTAGAAAAAGTGTGTTTTTTTCAATTTTTTCCTCATATTTTATATTTTTTTTATAGGAAATTATAAGATATGATGAAAATAATGGTATCTTTAGAAAGTCCATTTAATGGCGAGAAAAACGGTATATAATATGTGTGGGTACAGTAAACGAGTAAGAGGAAAATTACAGCTAAACACAAACACCGCAGAAATGTAAAAATAGCCATTGTCATTAAGGGTAAGAAAATTGAAAAATGGTCCGGTCATTAAGGGGTTAACTTACAAAATAGAAGAAAATGTTCTTTGTATTTTTAAATATGTATTTATATATTTTTATATATATATATATATATATATATATATATATATATATATATATATATATATATATATGTATATGTGTGTGTATATATCTATATATTTAAAACTAAAAAGAATATTTTCTTCTATGTAAAGAACATTGGAATGTAAAATATTTATAACTCACTTCGGGTTTAGCGATATTGGTCTAATGTGTGTCAGGTTAGAGTGCAAGCTATAAGTGTTAGTTTTGGCTTTTTTAACAGCGCACTCTATTGAATCTATGGGGCAAATGCGTTTGTGCAGTCGGGATATCCAAAGTACTGAAATTAGTGCGCATCGGGTCTCGCTCACGCACAATCTTTTTACTTTCAACATGTAATACGCTCTAACCCGCCTGTATTAAAATCTTGTAATCTAACCAATAGTTTGATTACAGTCCTTTAGAAAAACTTATCAAGTGATTTATCTACAAAAATCTCCATACACGGGCACACATTGGCACCAACAAGACTGCAGTCAGCCTCCAGAATAACAGATTGCGGCACCGGCCTTTTACAGCAACTAGTGGAAGCCATATTTACAAGCCACACGGCCGCATCTAGACTCCAGTGGAGGAGCCGGATTTCCGATGGGCACTGAGGAGCATGCTGTGCGCACACTGAAACCGCTTGGGCTGTGATCAGCCTACAGGACACCAGACCGTGCCTCCGGCCTGTTGAAGCGGCCTGCGAAGGCCACGCTCACAAACCACGCGGCTGCAGTGACACCGACAGAGTGGAACCAGATGGCCAACGTGTAACGGAACAGTTCAGAATATTCCAGCACCAAGGTAACCCCTTGTTAAGGGTTGCAGATATGCAGGTGTACAGGCTACCCAAGACCAGCACCTCAGTCTCAAGTATTCACAAGTTCCAAAAGGAGGATAGCAGCACCACCAATATTAAGGTAAAAAAATATTTATTTAAGCCAACATAGCAAAGTGACAACTTTTCGTATTTGCATCTTTAGTCATGTCCATTTTACAATCAATTAAAATCAGCCTTAAATAGGCTCAAAGCCACACCTCCACACATACACCTGGGTTAACCCCTTCTATATATCAAGGTTTGACATAGGAATATTGTGAATCCAACTAGTGGATTCACAATGTTACAACCTGTCATTTTCATATAATACAACAGCATTTCAAAGGCACATATAGTAATATAATAACAGCTCAACCTAGTGGATTCACAGTATTATAACCTGTCAGTTTCATATATTATGTCAAAATAACAAGAGTATTGCATTGAGCAATGATACTTTTTTATTGGACTAACTATACATTTATAAGATGACAAGCTTTCGGAAGAGTATCTTCCTTTTTTAAGTCTGAAGCAATACTGACCAATTTGATGGAATTTACAGATTATATCTTAAAACACAGGCTAAAAAAACAGTGTTACAGAGGTCTGAATGCAGGGGGAGGAGGGCTGTCGTAAAAATCAGTAAAAGATTACAGGCAGGGGAAATATATGGTAAATAATACACAAAGCATATACTGACAAAGTTAAAAATCAACATAGAATCCATATGAATAAAGATGGGAAATTAGGTATACAGGGGAATATAAAATAGTCAAAAAAAGGAGAAAGGAAAGAAAGGGAAAAAAAGGAGAATAATAATAATGACAAAAGTGTGGACATAGGCTTACCTGCGTACCTATTCATAGAGAGTGTGGAATATGCAATGTAATTGACTAAAGTATATAAAAGTACATTACAAAAAATTTTGATAATGGGTTAAGAAACCAGAGTCCACATTTAGTCCAGAATTTAGCAAGTTGAAGTGCATTATCATTTTCATTTCAAAGGTTTTTCTTTCCATGGTGTTTTTGAAGTTGCCTCTGAGAATCTTAATTTTGAGGTTTTGGATGGAGTGGTCAGGTTGGGTGAAATGGTGACCAACAGGGGTACAGTATTTTGTTTCACAGTGCTTTTTGAATGAGTGTCTGTGTAAGTTCATCCGAAGGTGCAGTTTTTGACTTGTTTCTCCAATATAACATCCCACTTCACATGCAGTGCAATGTATCATGTACACCACATTTGCAGATATACATGAATATGCCCCTTTAATGTTATAGGATTTGCTCTTGTGATTAGCTGTGCTGCTTTCACAAATGTGTTGACATAGTTTGCAGAGAGCTTTGTTGCAGTGCTTGGTTCCATTCTGGGTGTTCTTTTTATCAAGGGGTAGCTTTCTGTGGACCAGTTTCTGTTTTAGATTGGGTGGTTCTCTGTGTGCCAGGATAGGGGGTTTTGGAAAGATTTTTTTGAGTGTGGGATCCTCTAAGAGTAGTGGCTGTAAGTCTTTTATGATTTTTGGTATTATGTAGCGAAAGTATTTGAAGGGTTTGTGAGGGTGAGTAGCTAGGAATCTCTGTTCTAAATCAGCCATGAAGAGGTTTGCATACTGTGGTGCCATTTTGGTGCCCATGGCTGTTCCCATGGTTTGTAAATAGATGGAGTTATTGAAGATGAAATAATTGTGGGTGAGTATGAATTCTGTAAGTTTACTTACTGTAGAAGCACTATATGTCTTGTTAGAGCTGTCTGAGGAAAGAAAGTTTAAGCAGGCACCAATGCCATCTTTATGTGGAATATTGCTGTACAGGGATTCCACATCCATTGTCAGAAGTATAGTATCCTGTGGCAATTCTGTTATCTGGCTGATTTTGTTAAGAAAATCAGTGGTGTCTTTTATAAAGCTAGTGGTGTTAATAACTAAGGGCTTAAGAATATTCTCCACTAGGCCTGAAATTTGCTCACAGTGTCCATGCCAGTTATTATTATTCTCCCTGGGTTCCCTGGTTTGTGGATTTTTGGGAGCATGTATAATATCCCTATGCTAGGGTTCGAGGGCACCAGTTTGTCCAGTATAAGTTCTGTGTGTTTAGGGAATGTTTTTTAGTTTTCTAAGTTGCAAAGTGTATTCCTGGGTGGGGTCCTTTTCCAGTTTATTGTAATAAGTTTGATCTGATAATTGTCTATTTCCCTCTGTGATGTAGTCCTGTGTATTCATGATCACCACTGCTCCTGCCTTGTCCGTAGGCTTAATGGTAATATTTTCATTGTTTTTTAAGTTTTTTTATAGCGTTTTCTCCAACATAGGTGTGTCCGGTCCACGGCGTCATCCTTACTTGTGGGATATTCTCTTCCCCAACAGGAAATGGCAAAGAGCCCAGCAAAGCTGGTCACATGATCCCTCCTAGGCACCGCCTACCCCAGTCATTCTCTTTGCCGTTGTACAGGGCGTCATTTGGTATCGTATTCCCCTTTGGGCTTGGTTGGGTCTCAGCAAAGCAGATACCAGGGACTGTAAAGGGGTTAAAGTTCAAAACGGCTCCGGTTCCGTTATTTTAAGGGTTAAAGCTTCCAAATTTGGTGTGCAATACTTTTAAGGCTTTAAGACACTGTGGTGAAAATTTGGTGAATTTTGAACAATTCCTTCATGTTTTTTCGCAATTGCAGTAATAAAGTGTGTTCAGTTTAAAATTTAAAGTGACAGTAACGGTTTTATTTTAAAACGTTTTTTGTACTTTGTTATCAAGTTTATGCCTGTTTAACATGTCTGAACTACCAGATAGACTGTGTTCTGAATGTGGGGAAGCCAGAATTCCTATTCATTTAAATAAATGTGATTTATGTGACAATGACAATGATGCCCAAGATGATTCCTCAAGTGAGGGGAGTAAGCATGGTACTGCATCATTCCCTCCTTCGTCTACACGAGTCTTGCCCACTCAGGAGGCCCCTAGTACATCTAGCGCGCCAATACTCCTTACTATGCAACAATTAACGGCTGTAATGGATAATTCTGTCAAAAACATTTTAGCCAAAATGAACACTTATCAGCGTAAGCGCGACTGCTCTGTTTTAGATACTGAAGAGCATGACGACGCTGATAATAATGTTTCTGAAGGGCCCCTAACCCAGTCTGATGGGGCCAGGGAGGTTTTGTCTGAGGGAGAAATTACTGATTCAGGGAACATTTCTCAACAAGCTGAACCTGATGTGATTACATTTAAATTTAGGTTGGAACATCTCCGCATTCTGCTTAAGGAGGTATTATCCACTCTGGATGATTGTGACAAGTTGGTCATCCCAGAGAAACTATGTAAAATGGACAAGTTCCTAGAGGTGCCGGGGCTCCCAGAAGCTTTTCCTATACCCAAGCGGGTGGCAGACATTGTTAATAAAGAATGGGAAAGGCCCGGTATTCCTTTCGTCCCTCCCCCCATATTTAAAAAATTGTTTCCTATGGTCGACCCCAGAAAGGACTTATGGCAGACAGTCCCCAAGGTCGAGGGAGCGGTTTCCACTTTAAACAAACGCACCACTATACCCATAGAGGATAGTTGTGCTTTCAAAGATCCTATGGATAAAAAATTAGAAGGTTTGCTTAAAAAGATGTTTGTTCAGCAGGGTTACCTTCTACAACCAATTTCATGCGTTGTCCCTGTCGCTACAGCCGCATGTTTCTGGTTCGATGAGCTGATAAAGGCGGTCGATAGTGATTCTCCTCCTTATGAGGAGATTATGGACAGGATCAATGCTCTCAAATTGGCTAATTCTTTTACCCTAGACGCCACTTTGCAATTGGCTAGGTTAGCGGCTAAGAATTCTGGGTTTGCTATTGTGGCGCGCAGAGCGCTTTGGTTGAAATCTTGGTCGGCTGATGCGTCTTCCAAGAACAAGCTACTTAACATTCCTTTCAAGGGGAAAACGCTGTTTGGCCCTGACTTGAAAGAGATTATCTCTGATATCACTGGGGGTAAGGGCCACGCCCTTCCTCAGGATCGGCCTTTCAAGGCAAAAAATAAACCTAATTTTCGTCCCTTTCGTAGAAACGGACCAGCCCAAAGTGCTACGTCCTCTAAGCAAGAGGGTAATACTTCTCAAGCCAAGCCAGCTTGGAGACCAATGCAAGGCTGGAACAAGGGAAAGCAGGCCAAGAAACCTGCCACTGCTACCAAGACAGCATGAAATGTTGGCCCCCGATCCGGGACCGGATCTGGTGGGGGGCAGACTCTCTCTCTTCGCTCAGGCTTGGGCAAGAGATGTTCTGGATCCTTGGGCGCTAGAAATAGTCTCCCAAGGTTATCTTCTGGAATTCAAGGGGCTTCCCCCAAGGGGGAGGTTCCACAGGTCTCAGTTGTCTTCAGACCACATAAAAAGACAGGCATTCTTACATTGTGTAGAAGACCTGTTAAAAATGGGAGTGATTCATCCTGTTCCATTAAGAGAACAAGGGATGGGGTTCTACTCCAATCTGTTCATAGTTCCCAAAAAAGAGGGAACGTTCAGACCAATCTTAGATCTCAAGATCTTAAACAAGTTTCTCAAGGTTCCATCGTTCAAGATGGAAACCATTCAAACTATTCTTCCTTCCATCCAGGAAGGTCAATTCATGACCACGGTGGATTTAAAGGATGCGTATCTACATATTCCTATCCACAAGGAACATCATCGGTTCCTAAGGTTCGCATTCCTGGACAAGCATTACCAGTTTGTGGCGCTTCCTTTCGGATTAGCCACTGCTCCAAGGATTTTCACAAAGGTACTAGGGTCCCTTCTAGCTGTGCTAAGACCAAGGGGCATTGCTGTAGTACCTTACTTGGACGACATTCTGATTCAAGCGTCGTCCCTTCCTCAAGCAAAGGCTCACACGGACATAGTCCTGGCCTTTCTCAGATCTCACGGATGGAAAGTGAACGTGGAAAAGAGTTCTCTATCTCCGTCAACAAGGGTTCCCTTCTTGGGAACAATAATAGACTCCTTAGAAATGAGGATATTTCTGACAGAGGCCAGAAAAACAAAGCTTCTAGACTCTTGTCGGATACTTCATTCCGTTCCTCTTCCTTCCATAGCTCAGTGCATGGAAGTGATCGGGTTGATGGTAGCGGCAATGGACATAGTTCCTTTTGCGCGCATTCATCTAAGACCATTACAACTGTGCATGCTCAGTCAGTGGAATGGGGATTATACAGACTTGTCTCCGAAGATACAAGTAAATCAGAGGACCAGAGACTCACTCCGTTGGTGGCTGTCCCTGGACAACCTGTCACAAGGGATGACATTCCGCAGACCAGAGTGGGTCATTGTCACGACCGACGCCAGTCTGATGGGCTGGGGCGCGGTCTGGGGATCCCTGAAAGCTCAGGGTCTTTGGTCTCGGGAAGAATCTCTTCTACCGATAAATATTCTGGAACTGAGAGCGATATTCAATGCTCTCAAGGCTTGGCCTCAGCTAGCGAGGGCCAAGTTCATACGGTTTCAATCAGACAACATGACAACTGTTGCGTACATCAACCATCAGGGGGGAACAAGGAGTTCCCTAGCGATGGAAGAAGTGACCAAAATCATTCTATGGGCGGAGTCTCACTCCTGCCACCTGTCCGCTATCCACATCCCAGGAGTGGAAAATTGGGAAGCGGATTTTCTGAGTCGTCAGACATTGCATCCGGGGGAGTGGGAACTCCATCCGGAAATCTTTGCCCAAGTCACTCAGCTGTGGGGCATTCCAGACATGGATCTGATGGCCTCTCGTCAGAACTTCAAAGTTCCTTGCTACGGGTCCAGATCCAGGGATCCCAAGGCGGCTCTAGTGGATGCACTAGTAGCACCTTGGACCTTCAAACTAGCTTTTGTGTTCCCGCCGTTTCCTCTCATCCCCAGGCTGGTAGCCAGGATCAATCAGGAGAGGGCGTCGGTGATCTTGATAGCTCCTGCGTGGCCACGCAGGACTTGGTATGCAGATCTGGTGAATATGTCATCGGCTCCACCTTGGAAGCTACCTTTGAGACGAGACCTTCTTGTTCAGGGTCCGTTAGAACATCCGAACCTGGTTTCACTCCAGCTGACTGCTTGGAGATTGAACGCTTGATCTTATCGAAGCGAGGGTTCTCAGATTCTGTTATCGATACTCTTGTTCAGGCCAGAAAGCCTGTAACTAGAAAGATTTACCACAAAATTTGGAAAAAATATATCTGTTGGTGTGAATCTAAAGGATTCCCTTGGGACAAGGTTAAGATTCCTAAGATTCTATCCTTCCTTCAAGAAGGATTGGAAAAAGGATTATCTGCAAGTTCCCTGAAGGGACAGATTTCTGCCTTGTCTGTGTTACTTCACAAAAAGCTGGCAGCTGTGCCAGATGTTCAAGCCTTTGTTCAGGCTCTGGTTAGAATTAAGCCTGTTTACAAACCTTTGACTCCTCCTTGGAGTCTCAATTTAGTTCTTTCGGTTCTTCAGGGGGTTCCGTTTGAACCCTTACATTCCGTTGATATTAAGTTATTATCTTGGAAAGTTTTGTTTTTAGTTGCAATTTCTTCTGCTAGAAGAGTTTCAGAATTATCTGCTCTGCAGTGTTCTCCTCCTTATCTGGTGTTCCATGCAGATAAGGTGGTTTTACGTACTAAACCTGGGTTTCTTCCAAAAGTTGTTTCTAACAAAAACATTAACCAGGAGATTATCGTACCTTCTCTGTGTCCGAAACCAGTTTCAAAGAAGGAACGTTTGTTGCACAATTTGGATGTTGTTCGCGCTCTAAAATTCTATTTAGATGCTACAAAGGATTTTAGACAAACATCTTCCTTGTTTGTTGTTTATTCCGGTAAAAGGAGAGGTCAAAAAGCAACTTCTACCTCTCTCTCTTTTTGGATTAAAAGCATCATCAGATTGGCTTACGAGACTGCCGGACGGCAGCCTCCCGAAAGAATCACAGCTCATTCCACTAGGGCTGTGGCTTCCACATGGGCCTTCAAGAACGAGGCTTCTGTTGATCAGATATGTAGGGCAGCGACTTGGTCTTCACTGCACACTTTTACCAAATTTTACAAGTTTGATACTTTTGCTTCTTCGGAGGCTATTTTTGGGAGAAAGGTTTTGCAAACCGTGGTGCCTTCCATTTAGGTGACCTGATTTGCTCCCTCCCTTCATCCGTGTCCTAAAGCTTTGGTATTGGTTCCCACAAGTAAGGATGACGCCGTGGACCGGACACACCTATGTTGGAGAAAACAGAATTTATGTTTACCTGATAAATTACTTTCTCCAACGGTGTGTCCGGTCCACGGCCCGCCCTGGTTTTTTTAATCAGGTCTGATAATTTATTTTCTTTAACTACAGTCACCACGGTACCATATGGTTTCTCCTATGCAAATATTCCTCCTTAACGTCGGTCGAATGACTGGGGTAGGCGGAGCCTAGGAGGGATCATGTGACCAGCTTTGCTGGGCTCTTTGCCATTTCCTGTTGGGGAAGAGAATATCCCACAAGTAAGGATGACGCCGTGGACCGGACACACCGTTGGAGAAAGTAATTTATCAGGTAAACATAAATTCTGTTTTTTTCTAAATGTGAGAGGTTCTACATTACTTTTTTCTGCTGTGTGTTAAGCAGGGATGCTGTTCTTAACAAGACGCTTTCAATATAGCTGTCCAATTTTGTGTTGCGTCCTGGTGCAGATGTGAAGATTGTGTTCTTTTTGCTTCCATTGTAGTCCTCCATAGTGCTGGTATTTTCTTTGTCATAAAAAAATTATTTTAGCCGCAATCTCCTGAAGAATTCTTCTAAGTCTGAGTACAGTTGTATGTTGTCAAAATTTGTACTTGGACAGAATGATAATCCTTTAGACAGTACTGATATCTCTGGTTCTGATAGGTGGTAGTTTGAAAGGTTCACAATCCCTGAGTTTTCTGTATAGTTTTCTTGGTTGGTGACAGTTTGTGTTTTAAATGAGGTGCTGTTATTCTCAGTGGATGTTTGGTCATTTGTTGTAGTTGATCTGTCACCTGGAGCTCTGTTATCTTGCATTTGGTGTTTGCTTCTGTTTTGTGACAGGCATGCAAGTTTCTTCTTTTTCTTCTTGAAAAAAATTTGTTGTTGTGTTTTGTAGAGGTGTTGCGTTTCTTTTTTAATTTCTTCATTAAATCCATTATTTTCTTGTAGTTTTTGTAGTAGAAGATGCTTATGGTCTTTTATGTTTTGCTTTTTGCTGTATAGTTGATGAATTAGGTTGTTTCTCAGTTTCTCACTGGTACGTCTGCAAAGTTTTTCAGCATACTCAGAGTTTTGAGTGGTTGCAAGTGGATTCTTAATTTTCAGTCCATTAGGAATGAGATTCCTTTTTTTGCAGGATGATAAGAAGAAAATATCACTGTTGATCTGTGTTTCTTTTGTGATCAGTTTAATTGTTTGCTTCTTATTACGGCTGTATTCAGTATCTTCCATAGTCACGTTGATTGGAGTAGCCGTGTTAGTCCAGAGATTTAGATATCAAAATAACAAGAGTATTGCATTGAGCAATGATACTTTTTTATTGGACTAACTATACATTTATAAGATGACAATCTTTCGGAAGAGTGTCTTCCTTTTTCAAGTCTGAAGCAATACTGACCAATTTGATGGAATTTACAGATTATATCTTAAAACACAGTCTAATTTTAAGATATAATCTGTAAATTCCATCAAATTGGTCAGTATTGCTTCAGACTTGAAAAAGGAAGACACTCTTCCGAAAACTTGTCATCTTATAAATGTATAGTTAGTCCAATAAAAAAGTATCATTGCTCAATGCAATACTCTTGTTATTTTGATATCTAAATCTCTGGACTAACACGGCTACTCAAATCAATGTGTCATATAGTAACATTTCAAAGGCACACATTCCAGTCCATTTCTCTATTCATCCCCCCTGGGGTCATAGTCCCTAGCTCATGTATCCAGTATAGCTCTCTACATTGTAAGATTTTAACCCTATCTCCGCCCCTCCTTGGGATTTTTACCTGTTCCAGAATTTGAAAAGTAAGTTGGTTTATTTGATGACCTGCTGTAATGAAATGATTTGAGACTGGTGTCTCCAGGTCCCCTATTCTGATGAAACTTTTATGTTAGTTTATCCGCTCACGGACCTTGCAGGTGGTCTCACCAACATACCCCAACTCACATGGACACTTAATGAGGTAGACAGCAAAATTTGTATTACATGTATAAATGACCTTTTAGCTTCTATTTTTGTAATTGCTGTCTACCTCATTAAGTGTCCATGTGGTTTGGGGTATGTTGGTGAGACCACCCGCAAGGTCCGTGACCGGATAAACCAACATAAAGGTAACATCAGAATAGGGGACCTGGAGGCACCAGTCTCAAATCATTTCATTACAGCAGGTCATCAAATAAACCAACTTAGGTTTCAAATTCTGGAACAGGTAAAAAATCCCAAGGAGGTGCGGAGATAGGGTTAAAATCTTACAATGTAGAGAGCTATACTGGATACATGAGCTAGCGACTATGACCCCAAGGGGGGAGGAATAGATAAATGGACTGGAATGTGTGCCTTTAAAATGTTACTATAATATATGAAACTGACAGGTTATAATACTGTGAATCCACTAGGTGGAGCTGTTATTATATTACTATATGTGCCTTTGAAAGGCTGTTGTATTATATTAAAATGACAGGTTGTAACATTGTGAATCCACTAATTGGAGCTATCCCTATGTCAAAACTTGATGATATATAGAAGGGGTTAACCCAGGTGTATGTGTGGAGGTGTGGCTTTGAGCCTATTTAAGGCTGATTTTAATTGATTGTAAAATGGACATGACTAAGGATGCAAATCCGAAACCTTGTCACTTTGCTATGTTGGCTTAAATAAATATTTTGTTTAGCCTTAATATTGGTGGTGCTGCTATCCTCCTTTTGGAACGTGTAACGGAACACTCTCCACAAACACTCCATCTACCGCACCGGGTAAGCACGCAACCCCCACTTATTGACCAACACGCTGGGATACAAGTGTTTAATAGACCAGAGGCGCATAAGGGCTATGATATACGGCCAATTACATAATACAACAAACCATGTGTCAAGTGCAACATATTTAACTATCAGGTTGAGAAAGGGCCGCACCTAAGGTGAGCGAAGAAAGGGGAAACAAGATAATACGGTACTACCCCTTACCACACATAGCCCCTGATGTGCTTTAAGGATAATGTGATACCATAAAGCACTCCAAATACTAGCTATTGGAAACTCCCTCATATTATCTCTGGTATACATAACAAAGGAGTAATACTGCTTCTGGACATTATACACATATTGCTACCAAAGTGCAGCAAAGAGGTTATCCCACTATTACAAAACCTGTCCTTCTCAATTTCCCCTTCTCAGCTGGAAACCTATTAAAAAAAAATCACGTACTCCCTCTACCAAAGGGCAATTGGGGAGCTCCTTTTTTAATCCTACAGAGCAGAAAGCATCAGGACACCTAAATGTCACTAATACTTCTCCACCAGGGATTAACCCCCCTCAGAGTCCTGAAGGGTCAGTCTCGTCTGAGCAAAAACAAATCCCTACGCATATACTTTCTTCATTAGCATCTACACAAGAACTAGTAAAATTGTGAGAACCTGTATGTGTGAAGAAGTCCAAGAACTCAAACAAGATATGTATACTCTAGGGTTTTGGGTTGAAGCCCTAGAAGATCAAGGCGATATAATACGTGAAGATCTTACATCCATGCAAGGGAAAATAGACTAACAATCAGAGCTGATATTCTCCTTACAAGATAAACTTGAAGATCTTAAGAATAGAAGTAGAAGAAAAAATATAAGGATTCTTGGAGCTCCAGAATCTGTGTTACCAAAAGACTTTCCAGTATATCTCTCTACCCTATTCACACACCTTCTAGATGACCCTAATGCAGCAAATATTCATTGGGTACGAGCACACAGAGCCCTCAGGCCAAAACCCAAGGTTAAAGCTCCACCAAGGGACATTATATACAAATTAAAAAACTTCCAGGAAAAAGAACACATAATGGCTGCTTCCAGGAAGAAACAACCAATAAGATTCTGAGGAGTGATATTGCAATTCTATGCTGACCTCTCAATTAGGACACTGCAAAGACTGAAAGAGCTTTCCCCCCTAACTACTCTTTTAAGAAACAAGAAAATGTCATACAGATGGGGGTTTCCCTTTCAACTCCTGGTTATCCACAACAATCGAGGAATATTCTGCTTGGGACCTTCAACAGTTGATCAATTATGTAAGATGTTAGACATTGATCCACTAGACATGCCTACTCTACAACCTACATCTGAGCAAGATGACACTGAAAACTCAATAAGGGAAAAACAAGGAACTTGGGACATAGTCCCCCCAAGGAAAAAGGGGAAATTGTCACCCAACCCTATCCACACAACCATAGAACATAAGAAAACTGCTACCCCAAAGTCTACAACCTCTGGAGAAGAATCAGCCTTGGACTCCCTATAGGCAAAATTATCCTTTTTATTTTGTTCAGGTTTGAGCTATATGTTTGTGCACTGTGACACTTAAAACCCCGCTATAACTACTAATGCCCTAATGAACAGGCCCACCAAGCCCTGTTACATATCTTAACTAAACCAAAGGTCACCCAAATTGATATCCCCCTTATTTGTACTTCACATATTGTTTAAAATGTTCACTTGTTGTATACTTATGTTTGTTTTACATGTTGTTTTAACTGTTTGTTTTCTAAAACTGGCAAGTGACAGCTGTTTCAAGTTATTTCAGATACATAATGGTTTAATAATTTGGTATAGTAAGGTATACTACAATGTTATTTATGACGTACTTATTATGTTGATTTGTTGTTGCTATAACCTTTTTCAAGTTCACATTGACACAGTCTTTTATCATAGGCAATATTTATATCCACGTACCTCTCCAGGTACCCCCCCCAGACTACTAATCACTATGACTCATAATTTAAACATCTCCCGAAACGTTAAGGGATTTAACTCTCCCCAAAAACGCTCTATGGCATTACTGGACATGCACAACAACTAGCAGATATATTGGTTTTACAGGAGACACACTTTAAGAAACATTAAGAACGCAAATACTTTGGTCCACATTACATACACCATTATCATAGCTCATTTTCACACAAAAAGAGGAGTGAGCATTTTGCTAAATAAAAACGTAGCTTTTCAACATATCCAAACATCCAAAGATAAATGATGGGAGATTCCTAGGCATATATGGCTTATTACACGGAACACCCGTTACACTCATCAATATTTATGCACCAAATGTCAAGCACACTCCCTTTTGCCGCATGATGTTTAAAAATGTTTTTAGATTTCTCTAAGGGAATTATAATACTAGGAGGAGACTTTACCTAATACAACCTCTTATAGATAGCTCCAATCCTAATTCCAGCGTCTCCCAAAGAACAGCTCAATTTATGTGGCGGAAGGTGAGAGACCACAACTTATATTACACCTAGCGATATTTTAATGGTGACAAACGAGATTACACTTTTTTCTCACCCCCCACTAAAACATATAGTCTATTGGACTATCTCTTTACAACCCAAAAATGACTAATTAAACCAACCTGATGGTCTGATCACTCAGCCATGATATTACAACTAAATTGGCCAAACACTAGACATACTGAATTCCGCTGGAGAATGGATGACTCTCTTATAGATAATGAAGAGTTACAAGAAAAATTAACTAGATCGCTTAAATAATTTTTTGACATTAATTATACTCTCAAACATAGAAGATTTCACCCTATTGGAAAAACATAAATGGTATATGAGGGGGGAAATAATAATGCATATGGCCCATAAGAAAAAAACTATCACGTCAACATTACCTGGACCTCACTAAACAACTATCTCATTTAGAACTCCAACACAAAAGAATGCCCTCAGACATAGACATTTAAAAAAAAAAAAGCTCAAAAAATTATTAGCCCAAGTAAACAATAACTCTAAAATACCAGCAAAAATTCTTATATGAAGGTAATAAAGCAGGGAAAATGATGGCCAGATATTTTAAAGCGAGGAAGTTAAAAAGTCCTTTGTCCACAAATTAACTACCTCCAACAAACAAAAACGTCACACTACCCCTGAGATTATTAACCAATTCAAAGATTACTACTCAAAACTTTACACTCTCACCACTATAGGGAACCAGTCAGACATTGAAACAAATAATCTCCACATATCTTGAACACTCTATCCTACCAACCCTAACTGCAGAACAAATGGAAGACCTGTATGCTCCTATAACTATGCCAGAATGGACTCAAGCTATAAAAAATCTGAATATTGGTAAAAGCCCAGGTCCAGATGGTTTCTCTGTATGTTATTACCAAACCTTCAAAGATTTCCTTGCCCCTTTTTATTGACACTTTTTTATAAAGTAGGAAAAAAATAAACCTTTTCCACAAACCATGGTAGAAGCTTACATCACAGTTATCCCTAAACCTGGAAAAACCCCTACTGACCCATCTAACTTCAGACCTATATCCCTACTTAATGTTGATGTTGCAAAAATATTGGCAGCCCGCATTAACAAAGTTCTCCCAATTTGAATTCATACCAATCAGGCCGGATATACACCATACCGTGAAGCTAGGGACAACACTATTAAGATAGTTAACCTTTTAGATTATGTCACCCAACAAAACATACAAGCTATTTTCCTATCAATTGACGTGGAGAAAGCCTAATTGAAAAAATATTTGCTTTATATCATTCCCCTACTGCTAAAATATGCCTAAATGACTCCTTATCATCACCAATTAAAATTTCGAACGTAACACGTCAGGGCTGCCCTCTTTTGCCTATATTATTTGTAATGGCTATGGAACTATTAGCTACGAATATACGGCACAACTCAGATATTACAGGGATCACTGTTAAAAACACACATTACAAGATGGCGCTTACGCAGACGACATCATGCTCACTATCACATCTCCTATAATGTAACTAAATGCTCTCTTAATAGAATTTACAAAGTATAGCAGACTCTCATTCTTTAAAGTAAATAAATACAAATCAGAATTCCTAAGCCTAAATAAGCCTCCGGCCCTCACACAACAAATACAACAGACTTTCCAATATCAATTTAAACCTAAATCAAATTACAGAAGATAAAAGTAGACTATACTCATTAAATTACCATTACTACAAAATATCAAACAAGAACTTAAAAAATGGGAACACAAATCTATATCTTGGCTAGGCCGTATAAATTCTATCAAAATGATGATCCTACCAAAAATACTAAACATACTCCAGGCTTTACCTATTCAAATACCTGACCATTTCATGCATACCCTGCTAAAAGCCATTAATACTTACATATGGTCCAAACAAATGACCAGGGTCTCAATGAAAACTATGTATATGTCTAAAGACAGGGATGGAATGGGAGTTCCTAACCTAGCATATTATAAATCTGCAACGCACTTGGTACGCATAATAAATTGATGTAAAGATGAAATTGATAAAGAATGGATCGCATTAGAGCACTCATTAGCTAAATCCATCAACCTAGGGAGCGTCTGTTGGTCCCCAACAGCACAGCAGAAAACAATTAACACACCGTCTACCTTTACTACGGAAACACTTAGAGTATGGGATTGTCTGATTAGGAAAAACTCTACTCTCCCCATGAATCCCTCTCCATTAACTCAAATGATCACAAACCCAATATTTAATATTAGACATAACACTAACTCAGATCAACCACACTCAATACATACCCTAATCTCATATTATACTGTTTTAGATAATGGTAAAATACGCCCAAGACTGACCTATTAAATCTAACCACTGGTACAAATATCAACAATTAAATCACCTTATTTCCTCTCACCCAGAAAAACCTAAAATTAATAGAAACCTAACAACATTTGAGAATCTATGTTACAGGCCCACTATCTCAAAAGGACACTTATCCATAACTTACAAATTAATCCTACAAGACCATTCACGTTCTCTACCTACACACAGAATTGGGAAGAGGAATTAGACACTAAACTCACTGAAAATGAATGGCCCGCTATCATCTCACAGATGAACTCTTTGTCTTCCTCAATGAGCTTTAGAGAAACCAATACAAAATTACTTAGCCTCAAAGATTGGCACAAATATATCCAAAAACCTCAGCCATATGCTGGAGAAATTGTAAGCAAACAGGAATGGCACTCCATATATGGTGGGCATGCCCAAAAATGGACAAATATTGGTTTCTCATCACTAGTGAAATGATATGTCTTTTTCACAAATCCACTCAAATACAGTGTAAACTCAGATCTAAATTACTATATCTTATGTTGAATTACGCTAAGCAATTAATACCTAGACTGTGGAAAAAGGAGGTAGCCCCTTCAACGGAAGATTGGATTGCACATGTTTCCCTGACATTGTTACTAGAAAAGCATCATTATTTTCAAATACATAAACTAGAGGACTATTACTCTATTAAATTTATATAGGAGGAATATCTCCATGCTAATAATTGTTGAAACTACCATGTCATACATATACTGTATATATCGCCAAATACTCTTAAAATATTGTATAACCATTCTGTATTCACTATTATGTAAATGCAAGATTATTGCACTATTCTGTATTGCTTGAATTTGTTTAATAAAAATCTTTGAAATTGAGAAAAAAAAATCTCCATACACTTTAAAGGGACAGTCAAGTCCCCAAAAAAATTTAATGATTCAAATAGGGCATGTAATTTTAAACAACTTTCCAATTTACTTTTATCACCAATTTTGCTTTGTTCTCTTGGTATTCTTAGTCGAAAGCTAAACCTAGGAGGTTCATATGCTAATTTCTAAGACCTAGATTTGGAGTTTGGCGTTAGCCGTGAAAACCAGCGTTAGAGGCTCCTAACGCTGGTTTTAGGCTACCGCCGGTATTTGGAGTCACTCAAAATAGGGTCTAACGCTCACTTTTCAGCCGCGACTTTTCCATACCGCAGATCCCCTTACGTAAATTGCGTATCCTATCTTTTCAATGGGATCTTTCTAACTCCGGTATTTAGAGTCGTTTCTGAAGTGAGCGTTAGACATCTAACGACAAAACTCCAGCCGCAGGAAAAAAGTCAGTAGTTAAGAGCTTTCTGGGCTAACGCCGGTTTATAAAGCTCTTAACTACTGTGCTCTAAAGTACACTAACACCCATAAACTACCTATGCACCCCTAAACCGAGGTCCCCCCACATCGCCGACACTCGAATAATTTTTTTTAACCCCTAATCTGCCGACCGCCACCTACGTTATCCTTATGTACCCCTAATCTGCTGCCCCTAACACCGCCGACCCCTGTATTATATTTATTAACCCCTAACCTGCCCCCCACAACGTCGCCTCCACCTACCTAAACTTATTAACCCCTAATCTGCCGACCGCAAAGCTCCGCCACCTACGTTATCCTTATGTACCCCTAATCTGCTGCCCCTAACACCGCCGACCCCTATATTATATTTATTAACCCCTAATCTGCCCCCCTCAACGTCGCCTCCACCTGCCTACACTTATTAACCCCTAATCTGCCGACCGGACCTGAGCGCTACTATAATAAAGTTATTAACCCCTAATCCGCCTCACTAACCCTATAATAAATAGTATTAACCCCTAATCTGCCCTCCCTAACATCGCCGACACCTAACTTCAATTATTAACCCCTAATCTGCCGACCGGAGCTCACCACTATTCTAATAAATGTATTAACCCCTAAAGCTAAGTCTAACCCTAACACTAACACCCCCCTAAATTAAATATAATTTTAATCTAACAAAATTAATTAACTCTTATTAAATAAATTATTCCTATTTAAAGCTAAATACTTACCTGTAAAATAAACCCTAATATAGCTACAATATAAATTATAATTATATTATAGCTATTTTAGGATTAATATTTATTTTACAGGTAACTTTGTATTTATTTTAACCAGGTACAATAGCTATTAAATAGTTAAGAACTATTTAATAGCTAAAATAGTTAAAATAATTACAAATTTACCTGTAAAAGAAATCCTAACCTAAGTTACAATTAAACCTAACACTAGACTATCAATAAATTAATTAAATAAACTACCTACAATTACCTACAATTAACCTAACACTACACTATCAATACATTAATTAAATACAATTGCTACAAATAAATACAATTAAATAAACTATCTAAAGTACAAAAAATAAAAAAGAACTAAGTTACAAAAAATAAAAAAATATTTACAAACATAAGAAAAATATTACAACAATTTTAAACTAATTACACCTACTCTAAGCCCCCTAATAAAATAACAAAGCCCCCCAAAATAAAAAAATGCCCTACCCTATTCTAAATTACTAAAGTTCAAAGCTCTTTTACCTTACCAGCCCTGAACAGGGCCCTTTGCGGGGCATGCCCCAAGAAATACAGCTCTTTTGCCTGTAAAAAAAACCATACAATACCCAAGCCCCCCAACATTACAACCCACCACCCACATACCCCTAATCTAACCCAAACCCCCCTTAAATAAACCTAACACTAAGCCCCTGAAGATCATCCTACCTTGTCTTCACCTCACCGGGTATCACACCGATCCGTCCAGAAGAGCTCCTCCGATGTCCTGATCCAAGCCCAAGCGGGGGGCTGAAGAGGTCCATGATCCGGCTGAAGTCTTCATCCAAGCGGGGCAGAAGAGGTCTTCCATCCGATTGAAGTCTTCATCCAAGCGGCATCCATCCGGAGCGAAGCGGCAGCATCCTGAAGACCTCCACCGCGGAACATCCATCCTGGCCGACGACTGAACGACGAATGACGGTTCCTTTAAATGACGTCATCCAAGATGGCGTCCCTCGAATTCCGATTGGCTGATAGGATTCTATCAGCCAATCGGAATTAAGGTAGGAATATTCTGATTGGCTGATGGAATCAGCCAATCAGAATCAAGTTCAATCCGATTGGCTGATCCAATCAGCCAATCAGATTGAGCTCGCATTCTATTGGCTGTTCCGATCAACCAATAGAATGCGAGCTCAATCTGATTGGATCAGCCAATCGGATTGAACTTGATTCTGATTGGCTGATTCCATCAGCCAATCAGAATATTCCTACCTTAATTCCGATTGGCTGATAGAATCCTATCAGCCAATCGGAATTCGAGGGACGCCATCTTGGATGACGTCCCTTAAAGGAACCGTCATTCTTCAGTTGGACGTCGCCGGAAGAAGATGGGTACGCGGTGGAGGTCTTCAGGATGGAGCCGGTCGTCATCGGATGAAGATAGAAGATGCCGCTTGGATCAAGATGGTTGCCGGTCCGGATCGCCTCTTCTTCCCGGATAGGATGAAGACTTTGGAGCCTCTTCTGGACCTCTTCAGCCACCGGATGATGGATCGCCAACCCCCGCTTGGGTTGGATGAAGATTTTGGAGCCAGGACGGATCGGTGATACCTGGTGAGGTGAAGACAAGGTAGGATGATCTTCAGGGGCTTAGTGTTAGGTTTATTTAAGGGGGGTTTGGGTTAGATTAGGGGTATGTGGGTGGTGGGTTGTAATGTTGGGGGGGGGTATTGTATGGTTTTTTTTTTTACAGGCAAAAGAGCTGAACTTCTTGGGGCATGCCCCGCAAAGGGCCCTGTTCAGGGCTGGTAAGGTAAAAGAGCTTTTAACTTGAGTAATTTAGAATAGGGTAGGGCATTTTTTATTTTGGGGGGCTTTGTTGTTTTATTAGGGGGCTTAGAGTAGGTGTAATTAGTTTAAAATTGTTGTAATATTTTTCTTAGGTTTGTAAATATTTTTTTATTTTTTGTAACTTAGTTCTTTTTTATTTTTTGTACTTTAGCTAGTTTATTTAATTGTATTTATTTGTAGGAATTGTATTTAATTAATTTATTGATAGTGTAGTGTTAGGTTATTTATTTAATTAATTTATTGATAGTGTAGTGTTAGGTTTAATTGTAACTTAGGTTAGGATTTATTTTACAGGTAAATTTGTAATTATTTTAACTATTTTAGCTATTAAATAGTTCTTAACTATTTAATAGCTATTGTACCTGGTTAAAATAAATACAAAGTTACCTGTCAAATAAATATAAATCCTAAAATAGCTATAATATAATTATAATTTATATTGTAGCTATATTAGGATTTATTTTACAGGTAAGTATTTATCTTTAAATAGGAATAATTTATTTAATAAGAGTTAATTAATTTCGTTAGATGTAAATTATATTTAACTTAGGGGGGTGTTAGTGTTAGGGTTAGACTTAGCTTTAGGGGTTAATACATTTATTAGAATAGCGGTGAGCTCCGGTCGGCAGATTAGGGGTTAATAAGTGTAGGCAGGTGGAGGCGACGTTGTGGGGGGCAGATTAGGGGTTAATAAATATAATATAGGGGTCGGCGGTGTTAGGGGCAGCAGATTAGGGGTACATAAGGATAACGTAGGTGGCAGCGCTTTGCGGTCGGCAGATTAGGGGTTAATTATTGTAGGTAGCTGGCTGCGACGTTGTGGAGGGGCAGATTAGGGGTTAATAAATATAATATAGGGGTCGGCGGTGTTAGGGGCAGCAGATTAGGGGTACATAGGGATAATGTAAGTAGCGGCGGTTTACGGAGCGGCAGATTAGGGGTTAATAATAATATGCAGGGGTCAGCGATAGCGGGGGCGGCAGATTAGGGGTTAATAAGTGTAAGGTTAGGGGTGTTTAGACTCGGGGTACATATTAGAGTGTTAGGTGCAGACGTAGGAAGGGTTACCGCATAGCAAACAATGGGGCTGCGTTAGGAGCTGAACGCGGCTTTTTTGCAGGTGTTAGGTTTTTTTTCAGCTCAAACAGCCCCATTGTTTCCTATGGGAGAATCGTGCACGAGCACGTTTTTGAGGCTGGCCGCTTGCATAAGCAACTCTGGTATCGAGAGTTGAAGCTGCGTTAAAAATGCTCTACGCTCCTTTTTTGGAGCCTAACGCAGCCTTTATGTGGACTCTCGATACCAGAGTTATTTTTATGGTGCGGCCAGAAAAAAGCCGGCGTTAGTTTTTCGGGTCGTTACCGACAAAACTCCAAATCTAGCCGTAAGACCTTGAAGGCTGCCTCTGCATTTGACAGTTTTTCACCACTAGAGGGCGTTAGTTCATGTGTTTCATATATATAACATTGAGCTCATGCACGTGAATTTACCAAGGAGTGAGCACTGATTGGCTAAAATGCAAGTTTGTCAAAAGAACTGAAATAAGGGGGCAGTCTGCAGAGGCTTAGATACAAGGTAATCACAGAGGTAAAACGTTTATTATTATAATTGTGTTGGTTATGCAAAACTGGGGAATGGTTAATTAAGGGATTATCTATCTTTTAAAACAACAAAAATTCTGGTGTTGACTGTCCTTTTAATAGTGAATTTTGTAGAAAAATCATTAGATTTTTCTAAAGGATTGTAATAGACCCCATAGTTATATGTAAGTATTAGCGCTGCAGAATCTGTTGGCGGTCTACAAATAACCGATAATAATAATAAGTATTACTGCAATAATAAAATGCTTTCAACACATTTCTTTTTTGCACTTTTATGTCCATTTAAAGTTATATTTCCTGTTTGAGACCTCCGTTGAACTCAGAATGTTCTAAATATTCCAAGTTTTTACACTCAGCATCTATCTACTATAATATCTGTGCTTTATTATTACTTATAATGTTATTTGTATTTCTTTTAATTTGCAGGCAAGGGAAGGTCGAACAACCATTGTAGTTGCCCACCGTTTGTCTACAATCCGTAATGCAGACATGATTGCTGGTTTTGAAACTGGTGTAATTACTGAGCAAGGAGATCACAGTGAATTAATGAAGAAACAAGGAGTGTACTACAAACTGGTGACCATGCAGGTAAATATTAAATTGTCCCCATTTAAGAGTAAGGCATTTAATTATTTTCTAGCTAGACATAATTTCAGGACTCTAATGTGGAAAATATATTCTAATATATTCTCTTAACCATGGGCGTAACCATAGGGGTCTCAGAGGTCTCAATTGAAACAGCGCCCACAACACTAGATGGCCCATCTGGGCTCAGCTAACAGTGCTGGCATCTGTCCAGCTGCATCATCTCTGGTACCTCTCTGTTCGCTCCCTGCAAAACAGGCCTCATGGCGTAAAGGAAGTATTTACCCTTACAATATGGTAGCAGGGTTTCCAAGATGGCCATTACTGTGTTGTACAGAAAAAGCTGCCACCATATTTATAAAGAAAGGCTGCACACATCCTGAGGTACAACCTAACCAAGGAGAAACGATGACTTGCATTCATAGAGAAACAGACCTTCTTTCACCTATGAGGCTGCTGCCCAAGCTTCTGCTGATTGCAAACAGTAAGGGGCACTGTTGGGGGGCCTAGGCACATTCTTTATCCTGGGGCCCAGCAATGTCTAGTTACTCCTCTGCACTGAAAGGGACATTAAACTGCTAAGTATAACTATAGTAGTAGTAGTACAGCTACTACTCATCAGGATATTTTTTTCCTCTTGCGCCCGCAGCTCTCTTTAAAGCCATTCTCTTATTTTAACCCTTTACAAGTGGTTGCTAGTGAATCTTTATGAGACAGGAAAAAATGGAATATGATGGTGAAAAAACCTTCTACACCATAGATTCCTATAGGAGGCGCTAAAGAAACACACACAAGACCCTAACAGAACAATATCTAAAGCAATGACAGTAATAAAGTGCAAAAACAGATATTAAAATGGAATGTATTAATAGAACGAGTCCTCATATGAGTAAGCAAGTCCAATGGGATTCCTTGGAGAATGGTGTATGTAGCAGGCAGCACTCTGACTTCACCCAATCCGATGATGTGACTCTACAGCAGAAAACGACAAAAAGGACAGAGGCGCCACATGTGTAGATCCAACAATAACCAAATATTCAAATCATGGAGATACAGGGTACTCACAAGCAAGGCGGCACTCAGTTGTGCCAGTAGAAGCAGGCTGGTATTCTGCAGCAAACCAGCTGGCTGGTAGAAGGCAGTCCTCACCACGGGCAAATGCCGTACGATACGACGGTGACACAAGAACTGTGGTTGGAAGGAATATGGAAGGGCAGGCAGTCTTGCCACTGGTAGCTACAAAGGGGGTCTTGAACACCAATCAGGCCGAATATATGTGTAAAAACATATAAGTATTTATTAAAAACAATAAAAGCAGATAAAACATAAACCACAGGGTATATGCCAATGGTATCGGCTAAGTGTAAAAGATCTCCCCTATGGGATAATAGCGACGCGTTTCTCAGGGGGCTCCCCGTTTCCTCAGGCTTGAATCTCTGTATCTTCACATCGGGCGCTACCATCTTGGAATTTAAGTATACTCACATACTGTGAGAGAAGTGGTAGTCATTCACAGATCAGCAATGTTGTTTTTATTCTTGACAAGCTTTATTGTTCTCTTCAGTATAGGATGCACAAAACCAGAGCAAGAGCTGCACATTTTTGCAGTGGCCACATTTCTCTTTATTATTGCTGAGGCCGTTCTATATTTGTTGTGTAAATTTTAAACTGTGTAAAAAAACTGCAAATATGTAAAGCTTTTGTTTTCTGTTGTGTAAGCTAACCCAAAATGCAAGGTACAGCTGGCAAAAGGCAGTAGCATCACTAAGCTGAAAGCTTCTATCACAAGATGTTACAATACACACGCTACAAGATGGAGGTGCCCAGTATAAAGATACAGAGCTTCTGTAATAGGTTAAAATAAGAGAATTACTTTAAAGAGAGCTGCAGGTACAGGAGGAAAAATGCAAACATGGTAAGTAGTAGCCATGTTACTGAAATTGTAACCAAGAGTTTAAAGTGAATGTAAAGTTTCAACGAATGAGTGCCCGGTTTTTAAAAATACTATTAAAAACAGGGGCACTTTCATTCATCAAACTTTACATTTCACTGGTTTTGTTAAAATACAGTACTTACCTTTCCTTCTTGCAAGCCGGAGCAGCGATTCCCCTTGCCCGCCGCTTGTCTCTTCATACATCAGCAATGACGAATCCGGCTTCCTCCATTCATGGCTTCCCCCCAGAGCAAACATTGCCTGAGGCCACGCCGTGATTGGAGGAAGCCGGCTTCTTCATTGCTGACGTATGAAGAGACAAGTGGCGGGCGGGGGGAATCGCTGCTCCGGCTTGCAAGAAGGAAAGGTAAGTATTTTACCAAAACCGGTGAAATGTAAAGTTTCATGAATGAGAGCACCCCTGTTTTTAATAGTATTTTTAAAAACTGTGCACTCATTCATGAAACTTTACATTCACTTTAATGTCCCTCTAATTACAATTTATTGTGTGTATTATGCATTTCTGTTTTACATTTTTTGAATCTTTGACATCATCTTACTTCATTGCATACAAAAACATGTTTACTTTTTAGACAGTAGAGACAGGTGAGTCAGAAGGAGAGGAATCAAATGAAAAATCAGCAGTGGCGTTGTCTCATTCACATTCCAAGTTGATCAGAAGAAAATCAAGTCGGCATAGCCTAAAGAAAACACAGGAGAATAAAAATGATCAGTTAGATGAGAAAAAGAAAAAGAAAAACGAGGTGTGTCCTTTCCCAGAACTGTATATATTCTTAATATATTAATAAGAAATTAAAATACAAATTATTTTTTCGTGACATGTTTGTAATAAGTCTGGGGGGTTTGTTTTCAAGAAAGAGGAATAAAATGTACATTGTATTTATGTGCCTACATTGAATGAGAAACTTATAATTAATTAATTTTCTTGGATGTACAGGGCCATGTTGCTCACCAATATAGAGACAGCATATGCTAAATAACAAATACTGTGTTTTAAGATTGTACATTTTTGTACAAAATTGTTTCTCATTTTAAACCATATAAGCACTTTAGTTGTCCGTCCCCAAATCACGTCAGTTGTAAAAAGTTTCAAGTACAGTAAATGCCAGTAGCCTTGTATGCAACATCACCAAAACCAAATGCATGGCAGGCTGTATCTTGCATGACAGCTGACTCTGGTACTTTAAAATAACTTTTGTTTATGGGAGTGAAAAGGGGAAAAATACATTTAACCCCTTAATGACCACAAATGTACCATGTACGTCATTGGTCTTTAAGGGATTGTCTTCTAATAATAGTGTGGGACTTCCCGCGCTATTAGACCCTCCCTCCAGCTTCCTAAAATAGCACAGTCTCACCGCCAGCTATTGAGAAAACAATCCCCATAGAAAGATAAGTGACGTACAGGGTACATTACTGGTCATTAAGGGGTTAAAAAGCTATCATTTCAAATTTGCTCTTTTTTTTTTTTTACTTATGTTTACACAATTTTTCACAGTATGTATCGCTTTTATATCTTGTTTTCCAATATTCATTCTATGTGTTCAGGATATTAAAGGATTCCCATTAGCATTAGTTATATTGATGACATTTATTTGATTGTGCTTTACTAGAAACTTTAAACTGGGATATGTATCTAATTCATCAGATTGGATTCTTGAGTTGTGTTTAGTTGTTATTCACTATTAATTTTTTTTTTTCTAGGTGGAAGAAGTACCATCTGTCTCATTTCTGAAGGTTATGAAATTGAACAAACCAGAATGGCCTTACTTTGTGGTTGGAGTAATATGTGCTCTTATTAATGGGGCCACTCAGCCTGTGTTTGCCATCATATTCTCAAAGATTATTGGGGTATGTGCTTAACAAAAACTGTAAAATCTATTGTTATTTTACATGTTCTTAGCTGCATGTCTTTATTGCTATGCTCCAATAATATAAAAATGAAATATTAAACTTTACATTTATTACTGCATAGTATATTTATAATGTATTTCCCTAAATAATTCATTTGTGTGAATAACAAAGGTGTGAATAACAAAGGTGTGAATAAATTCTCTTAACTGCATTTTTTTATGCACAGGTATTTGCAGGGGAAGCATCCGAAATGAGGGCAAAAAGCACCATGTTCTCACTGCTGTTTTTAGCTCTTGGTGGGGTCTCTTTTATTACATTTTTCCTTCAGGTAAATATTTTGGATTTTTTATTTCGTGTATCGCATAAAATTAGAAGTGCCTTTGTACTAAAACAAATTATAGTAGGCAGAAATATCTAGAAATGCTAATCATGCAATGAAATTTACAAACGCCATATAAATGTCATTTTTAATAATAAAGTCTAACCATTTTCAAAGCATCAATCCTCACCCATTTCAAAGCTTTTGTTTCTGTACTGACCCAGTGGGCCTACCACCTATACTAATGGAAACAATGCCAGCACGCTTCTGCTACACTGCTAAATAAGGCAAAGACATACTGCGTACGCAGTTTAGCAGGGGTGCAGAAGAGCATTTTCATTAAAGGGATAGAAAGGTAAAAATTTAAGGGCCAGATTACGAGTGGAGCGCTAACAGATATGCACGAGCTAAAAGGGGTTTATCTTGGGTATTTGCGAAGGTCAAGTTTAGCATTCGTATTACAAGTTGGAAGTAAACACGAACGTGTGAGCACGATTGAGATTTACGCTGCAAGGATTATCACGTTCTCAGAGCTCTTTTTTACTCAAACAAAACGTATCAAAAAAACACATAAAAAATACATTAAAAAGTACATATACATTTACAATAACAGTATCTAACAAAAATTATTTAAAAAAAAAAAATAGCCCCACAAAAAAGTCATAAGGGCTCAAAGATATGAGGTACCAGGCAGGAAAAGGGCTTTAACATAGAGATACCTACATATACCTACATATACATGTCTAAATATGTAAATGTTTGTATACATATATCTCTATGTATTATATGTGTACAGTTGTGCTCATAAGTTTACATACCCTGGCAGAATTTATGATTTCTTAGCCATTTTTCAGAGAATATGAATGATAACACAAACTTTTCTTTCACTCATGGTTAGTGTTTGGCTGAAGCCATTTATTATCAATCAACTGTGTTTACTCTTTTTAAATCATAATGACAACAGTAACTACCCAAATGACCCTGATCAAAAGTTTACATACCCTGGTGATTTTGGCCTGATAACATGCACACAAGTTGACACAAAGGTGTTTGAATGGCTATTAAAGGTAACCATCCTCACCTGTGATCTGTTTGCTTATAATTAGTGTGTGTGTATAAAAGGTCAATGAGTTTCTGGACTCCTGACAGACCCTTGCATCTTTCATCCAGTGCTGCACTGACGTTTCTGGATTCATGGGGAAAGAAAAAGAATTGTCAAAGTATCTGTGGGAAAAAGGTGGTTGAACTGTATAAAACATGAAAGGGATATAAAAAGATATCCAAGGAATTGAGAATGCAGAACAACAATGTTCACACTCTAATCAAGAAGTGGAAAATGAGGCGTTCTGTTTGATAACATACTCCATTCATCTTACCATCAATTCTGACCAAATTTCCTGTGCTTTTGTAGCTCACACATCCCCAAAACATCAGCGATCCACCTCCATGTTTCACAGTAGGAATGGTGTACCTTTCATCATAGGCCTTGACTCCTCTCCAAATGTAGCATTTATGGTTGTGGCCAAAAAGCTCAATTTTGATCTCATCACTCTAAATGACTTTGTGCCAGAAGGTTTGAGGCTTGTCTCTGTGCTGTTTGGCATATTGTAAGTGGGATACTTTGTGGCATTTGCGTAGTAATGGCTTTCTTCGGGCGACTCAACCATGCAGCCCATCTTTCTTCAAGTGCCTCCTTATTGTGCATCTTGAAACAGCCACACCACATGTCCTGTATTTCACCTGAAGGTTTTTGTGGGTTTGTCTTTGCATCCCGAACAATTTTCCTTGCAGTTGTGGCTGAAATTGTAGTAGGAATACCTGACCGTGGTTTGGTTTCAACAGAACCCCTCATTTTCCACTTCTTTATTAGAGTTTGAACACTGCTGATTTCCATTCTCAATTTCTTGGATATCTTTTTATATACCTTTCCTGTTTTATACAGTTCAACTACCTTTTTCTCGCAGATCCTTTGACAATTCTTTTGCTTTCCCCATGACTCAGAATCCAGAATCGTCAGTGCAGCACTGGATGAAAGATGCAAGGGTCTGTCAGGAGTCCAGAAACTCATTGACGTTTTATACACACACACTGATTACAAGAAAACAGATCACAGGTGAGGATGGTTACCTTTAATAGCTATAATAGCCATTCAAACCCCTTTGTGTCAACTTGTGGGCATGTTATCAGGCCAAAATCACCAAGGTATGTAAACTTTTGCTCAGGGTCATTTGGGTAGTTTCTGTTGTCATTATGATTTAAAAAGAGTAAACACAGTTGATTGATAATAAATGGCTTCAGCCAAACACTAACCATGAGCCCTTTGCAGTTAAGTAGATGAAAACATGAAAAAACATATTTATGCAATATTCATATTTATTTACTGTATATATTTCACATTCCAATGTTCTGCACATAGCAGAATGTGTTATGTATTTTTAAATAATAGATATTCCTATATATATCCATACCTAAATACTTATATATAAAATCCTGTATATGTATGTATGTGTATGTGTATATATATATATATATATATATATATATATATATATATATATATATATATATATACAGTATATTGGCCCAAAATACAATCAGATATATATTTAAATATGTATTTATGAATAAATAGAACATATTTTTTTATGTGAAGAACATTGGAATGTGAAATATTCATACTTTCATGTCGGGTTAGCGCACTTGAGAATATGCGATCGGATTTATGTGCGAGTAGGGTGTTAGGTTTTTCCCCCATTTTTTTACTCTATTGACTTCTATGGGGGAATACATTAACAAGATTGCGCACAAGTATCTGCTGCACCTCTCTGTGAGTCCCTTCATTGGCTCCCCATTCACAGCAGAATTAAATTAAAAATTCTCACCCTTGCATACAAAGCGCTCACCAACACCACTCCTCTCTACCTATCCTCTCTAATCAACAAGTATTCTCCAGCCCGTCCACTAAGATCCAACAATGACCTGCTCCTTGCATCTGCGACTATCACCTCCTCTCATGCTAGACTGCAGGACTTCTGTCGTGCAGCACCTACCCTCTGGAACACTCTCCCTCGTGCTGTCAGGCTTTGCCCTAATCTTTCTTCCTTTTAAATGCTCTCTGAAGACTTTTCTGTTCAGAGAAGCCTACCACCCAACTTAATAATAAATTAATTTCACTTACCTAACAACATTTCCCACATTCAATCTTGCAGTCCTCACCTCCAGTTTATCAACCTCCTACCCTTCTAGATTGTAAGTTCCCACAGGAATAGGGACCTCAATTCCTCCTGTATGTGTTTGTAAATTTTGTCCTGTCTCGTACAAGTTTTATATTATTGTTTTATTTAAATGAACTGTATCCATGGACAGCGCTGCGGAATATGATGGCGCTTCATAAATAAAGTATAATAATAATAAAAAGTAGCGTGTTTTTTCCCACTTTTTGCTTCATTGACTTCTATGGTGGAATATGTAAATACACGCACTATATTCTAAGTTTGGCTTTTTGCGCTCGTTGGCTTAGCGCATGAGCAAAAACAATTTACTTTCATACAAAAAAGCAAACTTCTAGCACAGTTAACGCTTGAGAGGGAGCATTATTTAGCGCTCTACTTTTAATCTGGACCACAGTGTACAATTTAAAAAAAAAAAACTTTTCTCTTGGCACCCTTTGTTGAAAAGCAGGTACGCAGGATCAAGATCTAGACTTATACATGCAAACATGATACCATCTAGTGCTCAAAAGCATTTTTCCAAAACTGCTACGATATAGTGTTCCACAAACACGTACACACTACATATCTAGGTATTCTCTTCAACAAAGAATACAATGAGAACACAGTACGTTTGATAATAAAAGTAAATTGGAAATGTTTTTAAAATTGCATGCTCTGTCTATCTGAATCATGGTAGAAAAAATGTTTTCATGTCCTTTAAGATTTTTTTAGTCTGGAGCTTATCATGGAAACTACTTCATTTTGCCTATTGCTGCTTGTTACAAGGCAGTTATATTGGTTTATTTTTGTACAAACTTTCTCTTGTAAGGTGTATCCAGTCCACGGATCATCCATTACTTGTGGGATATTCTCATTCCCAACAGGAAGTTGCAAGAGGACACCCACAGCAGAGCTGTAATATAGCTCCTCCCCTAACTGTCATAGCCAGTCATTCTCTTGCAACTCTCAACAAGCTAGGTCGTTGTAGGAGAGAGTGGTTAAATATAGTTAGTTTATTTTCTTCAATCAAAAGTTTGTTATTTTTAAATAGTACCGGTGTTGTGCTATTTTATCTCAGGCAGTAAATAGAAGAAGAATCTGCCTGAGGTTTCTATGATCTTAGCAGGTTGTAACTAAGATCCATTGCTATTCTCACATATGTCTGAGGGGATTACACAGATGAGGTAACTTCAGCGAGAGAATGGCGTGCAGTTTATTCTGCTATCAGGTATGTGCAGTTATAATTTTTTCTAGAGATGGAAAACACTAGAAAATGCTGCTGATACTGGATTAATGTAAGTTAAGCCTGAATACAGTGATTTAATAACGACTGGTATCATGCTTACTCCCAGGGGTAATACCCTTATGATATTGCAATATAAAACGTTTGCTGGCATGTTTAATCATTTTTATATATGCTTTGGTGATAAAACTTTATTGGGGCCTAGTTTTTTCCACATGGCTGGCTTAAATTTTGACTAGAAACAATTTCCACTGTTGTAGTATAAAAGTTACAGTTGGTGCAGTTTAAAATTACAAACTGTGACATCCAGCTTCCCTCAAAGGCCCTCTGAATGCTATAGGACATCTCTAAAGGGCCCAAAGGCTTTCCAAAGTCGTTTATTGGGGAAGGTAGGGCCACAGCTTGCTGTGGCAGTTGGGTGTGACTGTTAAAAAATGTCTATTTCATTTTTTTGATCCGTTTTTTGAACTAAGGGGTTAATCATCCATTTGCAAGTTGGTGCAATGCTCTGTTAGCCTATTATACACACTGTAAAAATTTTGTTTGATTTACTGCATTTTTTCACTGTTTTTTCAAATTCTGACAAATTTTGTTTCTCTTAAAGGCACAGTACCATTTTTTATATTTGCTTGTTAACTTGATTTAAAGTGTTTTCCAAGCTTGCTAGTCTCATTGCTATTCTGTATAAACATGTCTGACATAGAAGAAACTCCTTGTTTGTTATGTTTAAAAGCCATGGTGGAACCCCCTCTTAGAATGTGTACCAAATGTACTGATTTCATTTTATGCAATAAAGATCATTTTCTGTCTTTAAAAAATTTATCACCAGAGGAATATGACGAGGGGGAAGTTATGCCGACTAACTTTCCCCACGTGTCAGACCCTTTGACTCCCGCTTAAGGGACTCACGCTCAAATGGCGCCAAGTACATCTAGGGCGCCCATAGCGTTTACTTTACAAGACATGGCGGCAGTCATGGATAATACACTGTCAGCGGTATTAGCCAGACTACCTGAACTTAGAGGTAAGCGAGATAGCTCTGGGGTGAGACAAAATGCAGAGCATACTGACGCTTTAAGAACCATGTCTGATACTGCCTCACAATATGCAGAAGCTGAGGAAAGAGAGCTTCAGTCAGTGGGTGATGTTAATGACTCAGGAAAGATACCTGATTCTAATATTTCTACATTTAAATTTAAGCTTGAACACCTCCGCGTGTTGCTTAGGGAGGTTTTAGCTGCTCTGAATGACTGTGATACCATTGCAGTGGCAGAGAAATTGTGTAGACTGGATAAATACTTTGCAGTGCTGGTGTGTACTGATGTTTTTCCAAATACCTAAAAGGTTTACAGAAATTATTAATAAGGAATGGGATAGACCAGGTGTGCCGTTCTCTTCCCCTCCTATTTTTAGAAAAATGTTTCCAATAGACGCCACCACACGGGACTTATGGCAGTCAGTCCCTAAGGTGGAGGGAGCAGTTTCTACTCTAGTAAAGCGTACTACTATCCCTGTCGAGGACAGTTGTGCTTTTTTTTTTTTTTTTTTTTTTTTTTTTTTTTTTTAGATCCAATGGATAAAAAATTAGAGGTTACCTTAAGAAAATATTTATTCAACAAGGTTTTATCCTACAGCCCCTTGCATGCATTGCCCCTGTCACTGCTGCTGCGGCGTACTGGTTTGAGTCTCTGGAAGAGGCTTTACAGGTAGCGACTCCATTGGATGACATACTTGGCAAACTTAGAGCACTTAAGCTAGCCAATTCTTTTATTCTGATGCCATTGTTCATTTGACTAAACTAACGGCTAAGAATTCTGGTTTTGCTATACAGGCGCGCAGAGCGCTATGGCTTAGATCATGGTCAGCTGACGTGACTTCAAAATCTAAGCTACTTAACATTCCCTTCAAGGGGCAGACCCTATTCGGGCCTGGTTGAAGGAGATTATTGCTGATATCACTGGAGGAAAAGGTCATGCCCTTCCTCAGGACAGGTCCAAATCTAGGGCCAAACAGTCTAATTTTCGTGCCTTTCAAAACTTCAAGGCAGGTGCGGCATCAACTTCCTCTAATGCTGAACAAGAGGGAACTTTTGCTCAATCCAAGACGGTCTGGAGACCAAACCTGACCTGGAAAAAAGGTAAGCAGGTAAAAAAGCCTGCTGCTGCCTCTAAGACAGCATGAAGGAATGGCCCCCTATCCGGGAACGGATCTAGTAGGGGGCAGACTTTCACTTTTTGCCCAGGCGTGGGCAAGAGATGTTCAGGATCCCTGGGCGTTGGAAATTATATCCCAGGGATATCTTCTGGACTTCAAAGCTTCCCCCCCAAAAGGGAGATTTCACCTTTCACAATTATCTGCACACCAGATAAAGAGAGAGGCATTCTTAGACTGTGTACGAGACCTCCTAGTTATGGGAGTGATCCATCCAGTTCCAAAAGAGGAACAGTGACAGGGTTTTTACTCAAATCTGTTTGTGGTTCCCAAAAAAGAGGGAACCTTCAGACCAATTTTGGATCTAAAGATCTTAAACAAATTCCTCAGAGTTCCGTCGTTCAAGATGGAAACTATTCGTACCATCCTACCACTGATCCAGGAGGGTCAATATATGACTACAGTGGATCTAAAGGATGCTTATCTTCACATTCCGATACACAAAGATCATCATCGGTTTCTCAGGTTTGCCTTTCAAGACAGGCATTACCAGTTGTAGCTCTTCCCTTGGGATTAGCTACAGCCCCAAGAATCTTTACAAAGGTTCTAGGGTCGCTTATGGCGGTCCTAAGGCCGCGGGGCATAGCAGTAGCCCCTTATTTAGACGACATCCTGATACAGGCGTCAAACTTCCAAATTGCCAAGTCTCATACGGACGTAGTACTGGCATTTCTGTGGTCGCATGGGTGGAAAGTGAACGAGGAAAAGAGTTCTCTATCCCCACTCACAAGAGTTTCCTTTCTAGGGACTCTGATAGATTCTGTAGAAATGAAAATTCACCTGACGGAGTCCAGGTTATCAAAGCTTCTAAATTCCTGCCGGGTTCTTCATTCCATTCCGTGCCCTTCGGTGGTTCAGTGTATGGAAGTAATCGGCTTAATGGTAGTGGCAATGAACATAGTGCCGTTTGCACGCTTACATCTCAGACCGCTGCAACTATGCATGCTCAGTCAGTGGAACGGGGATTACACAGATTTGTCCCCTCAACTGAATCTGGACCAAGAGACCAGGGATTCTCTTCTCTGGTGGCTATCTCGGGTCCATCTGTCCAAAGGTATGACCTTTCGCAGGCCAGATTGGACAATTGTTACGACAGATGCCAGCCTTCTAGGTTGGGGTGCAGTCTGGAATTCCCTGAAGGCTCAGGGATCGTGGACTCAGGAGGAGTCTCTCCTTCCATTAAATATTCTGGAACTAAGAGCGATATTCAAGGCTCTTCAGGCTTGGCCTCAGTTAGCAACTCTGAGGTACATCAGATTTCAGTCGGACAACATCACGACTGTAGCTTACATCAACCATCAAGGGGGAACGAGAAGTTCCCTAGAGATGTTAGAAGTTTCAAAAATAATTCGCTGGGCAGAGATTCACTCTTGCCACCTATCAGCTATCCATATCCCAGGTGTAGAGCACTGGGAGGCGGATTTTCTAAGTCGTCAGACTTTTCATCCGGGAGAGTGGGAACTCCATCCGGAGGTATTTGCACAACTGATTCATCGTTGGGGCAAACCAGAACTGGATCTCATGGCGTCTAACCAGAACGCCAAGCTTCCGTGTTACGGATCCAGGTCCAGGGATCCCAAGGCGACACTGATAGATGCTCTAGCAGCGCCCTGGTCTTTCAACCTGGCTTATGTGTTTCCACCGTTTCCTCTGCTCCCTCGACTGATTGCCAAGATCAAGCAGGAGAGAGCATCAGTGATTCTGATAGCACCTGCGTGGCCACGCAGGACCTGGTATGCAGATCTAGTGGACATGTCATCCTTTCCACCATGGTCTCTGCCTCTGAAACAGGACCTTCTACTTCAGGGTCCTTTCAACCATCCAAATCTAATTCCTCTGAGGCTGACTGCCTGGAGATTGAACGCTTGATTTTATCAAAGCGTGGCTTCTCCGAGTCAGTTATTGATACCTTAAGACAGGCACGAAAGCCTGTCACCAGGAAAATTTACCATAAGGTATGGCGTAGATATCTTTATTGGTGTGAATCCAAGGGTTACTCATGGAGTAAGGTCAGGATTTCTAGGATATTATCTTTTCTCCAAGAAGGTTTGGAGAAAGGATTGTCAGCTAATTAAGCGTCTGGCAGATGTTCCAGACGTTCAGGCATTTTGTCAGGCTTTAGTTAGAATCAAGCCTGTGTTTAAACCTGTTGCTCCACCATGGAGCTTAAACTTGGTTCTTAAGGTTCTTCAAGGAGTTCCGTTTGAACCTCTTCATTCCATAGATCAAGCTTTTATCTTGGAAAGTTCTTTTTTTGGTAGCTATTTCCTCGGCTCGTAGAGTCTGAGCTATCTGCCTTACAATGTGATTCTCCTTATCTGATTTTTCATACGGATAAGGTAGTCCTGCGTACCAAACCTGGGTTCTTACATAAGGTGGTATCTAACAAGAATATCAATCAAGAGATTGTTGTTCCATCCTTGTGTTACACAATCTGGACGTGGTCCGTGCTTTAAAGTTTTACTTACAAGCTACTAAAGATTTTCGTCAAACATCTGCTTTGTTTGTTGTCTACTCTGGACAGAGGAGAGGTCAAAAGGCTTCGGCAACCTCTTTTTATTTTTGACTAAGAAGCTTAATCCGCTTAGCCTATGAGACTGCTGGACAGCAGCCTCCTGAAAGGATTACAGCTCATTCCACTAGAGCTGTGGCTTCCACTTGGGCCTTTAAAAATGAGGCTTCTTTTGATCAGATTTGCAAGGCGAAGACTTGGTCTTCGCTTCATATTTTTTCAAAATTTTACAAATTTGATACTTTTGCTTCTTCAGAGGCTGTATTTGGGAGAGAGGTTTTACGGGCAGTGGTTCCTTCCATTTAAGTTCCTGCCTTGTCCCTCCCTTCATCCGTGTACTTTAGCTTTGGTATTGGTATCCCACAAGTAATGGATGATCCGTGGACTGGATACACCTTACAAGAGAAAACACAATTTATGCTTACCTGATAAATTTATTTCTCTTGTGGTGTATCCAGTCCACGGCCCGCCCTGTCATTTTAAGGCAGGTAATTTTTAAATTTAAACTACAGTAACCACTGCACCCTATGGTTCCTCCTTTCTCTGCTTGTTTTCGGTCGAATGACTGGCTATGACAGTTAGGGGAGGAGCTATATTACAGCTCTGCTGTGGGTGTCCTCTTGCAACTTCCTGTTGGGAATGAGAATATCCCACAAGTAATGGATGATCCGTGGACTGGATACACCACAAGAGAAATAAATTTATCAGGTAAGCATAAATTGTGTTTTTGTTTGTAACTAAACACCACATTACAGTTTTTTGGGGTAACACTCATGGCAATGTGTGTAACTGAAAATTTATTTTCAAGAGTCACTTTATTGATTGTTTTTGTCCATCTTTTTACAGGGATTCACTTTTGGAAAAGCTGGCGAGATTCTTACAATGAGACTCAGGCTTATGGCTTTTAAGGCAATGTTAAGACAGGTATGTACATGAACTCAATATATAATTGTTCATTTTAATAGACATTTGAGTAAGAAATTTGTATGATATGGTGTGAAAACACATTTAGAAAGCTCTGTACAAGACGAATATATTACAATAAAGTGCTCATGACAGTCTTATTGTGTCCTAGAACTGAGGCACATAGCATTATTAGGCCTAATCTATTGTAACCCCTTATTTTTAAAAATAACAAGTACTTTCAATACTTACCAAAAACAGATGAGTACCCAATCTGCAGCAGTTGTTGCACGACCCAGCTGTGCAATTAACAAAATGGATGATTGCCCAATCAGCAGCAGTAGTTGCACAACCCAGCTGTGCAATTAAAGCTTTGATAACTGGTGTTCCTGAGCGGAAACGGATGGTTACCCAATCAGCAGCAGTAGTTGCACAACCCAGCTGTGCAATTAAAGCTTTGATAACGGGTGTTCCTGAGCGGAAACGGATGGTTACCCAATCAGCAGCAGTAGTTGCACGACCCAGCTGTGCAATTACCTCTGCTAATTTACTTCAATGGCAGTTTTCTCACCTTACCATCTTTTTATCAGTTTCCACTTACTTAAACAATTTGTTTATCCCCTTTGTGGGGTAGCTAGTGCTAAAATGACATACAAAAATAATATCGCCTAAATTGACATTGATGACTTATAGTTTATTGTGGCTACATCAGGATTAATGTGTTTAATTGTTATGCTAGGAAGTTGGCTGGTTTGATGACAACAAGAACAGCACTGGGGCCCTGACTACAAGACTTGCTACTGATGCCTCACAAGTTCAAGGGGTGGGTACAGAATTTTACCTTTTTAACTGTTCATTAGATTTTTATTTTTATTTACTAATTTCTTTTTAAAATTAAAAGTATTTATTATGTTTTCCTTTTTTTTATTACAGTCACATTTAATCTGATTTATTTTTATCAGTATACTGAGATCCACATGTGAATATGTTCATATAACTAATATATATATATATATATATATATATATATATATATATATATATATATATATATATATATATATATATATATATATATATATATATATATATATATATATACACACACAGGGAGTGCAGAATTATTAGGCAAGTTGTATTTTTGAGGATTAATTTTATTATTGAACAACAACCATGTTCTCAATGAACCCAAAAAAACTCATTAATATCAAAGCTGAATAGTTTTGGAAGTAGTTTTTAGTCTGTTTTTAGTTATAGCTATTTTAGGGGGATATCTGTGTGTGCAGGTGACTATTACTGTGCATAATTATTAGGCAACTTAACAAAAAACAAATATATACCCATTTCAATTATTTATTTTTACCAGTGAAACCAATATAACATCTCAACATTCACAAATATACATTTCTGACATTCAAAAACAAAACAAAAACAAATCAGTGACCAATATAGCCACCTTTCTTTGCAAGGACACTCAAAAGCCTGCCATCCATGGATTCTGTCAGTCTTTTGATCTGTTCACCATCAACATTGCGTGCAGCAGCAACCACAGCCTCCCAGACACTGTTCAGAGAGGTGTACTGTTTTCCCTCCTTGTAAATCTCACATTTGATGATGGACCACAGGTTCTCAATGGGGTTCAGATCAGGTGAACAAGGAGGCCATGTCATTAGATTTTCTTCTTTTATACCCTTTCTTGCCAGCCACGCTGTGGAGTACTTGGACGCGTGTGATGGAGCATTGTCCTGCATGAAAATCATGTTTTTCTTGAAGGATGCAGACTTCTTCCTGTACCACTGCTTGAAGAAGGTGTCTTCCAGAAACTGGCAGTAGGACTGGGAGTTGAGCTTGACTCCATCCTCAACCCGAAAAGGCCCCACAAGCTCATCTTTGATGATACCAGCCCAAACCAGTACTCCACCTCCACCTTGCTGGCGTCTGAGTCGGACTGGAGCTCTCTGCCCTTTACCAATCCAGCCACGGGCCCATCCATCTGGCCCATCAAGACTCACTCTCATTTCATCAGTCCATAAAACCTTAGAAAAATCAGTCTTGAGATATTTCTTGGCCCAGTCTTGACGTTTCAGCTTGTGTGTCTTGTTCAGTGGTGGTCGTCTTTCAGCCTTTCTTACCTTGGCCATGTCTCTGAGTATTGCACACCTTGTGCTTTTGGGCACTCCAGTGATGTTGCAGCTCTGAAATATGGCCAAACTGGTGGCAAGTGGCATCTTGGCAGCTGCACACTTGACTTTTCTCAGTTCATGGGCATTTATTTTGCGCCTTGGTTTTTCCACACGCTTCTTGCGACCCTGTTGACTATTTTGAATGAAACGCTTGATTGTTCGATGATCACGCTTCAGAAGCTTTGCAATTTTAAGAGTGCTGCATCCCTCTGCAAGCTATCTCACTATTTTTGACTTTTCTGAGCCTGTCAAGTCCTTCTTTTGACCCATTTTGCCAAAGGAAAGGAAGTTGCCTAATAATTATGCACACCAGATATAGGGTGTTGATGTCATTAGACCACACCCCTTCTCATTACAGAGATGCACCTCACCTAATATGCTTAATTGGTAGTAGGCTTTCGAGCCTATACAGCTTGGATTAAGACAACATGCATAAAGAGGATGATGTGGTCAAAATACTCATTTGCCTAATAATTCTGCACTCACTGTATATATATATATATATATATATATATATATATATATATATATACTAGCTGTTGCACGCAGCTTTGCTCACGTGGATTTTGTGATTTGTAAAAAATAGCGAAAAACACGAACAAACATGTGCCCTCAAGTGTGTGCCCGTTCGGGTTGCACACTCACTGACATGAACTTCGTGAGTTTTCATTAATTCTCTGTGTTTCTCCTACATGGGCACCAATCAGCTAAGTTGTGGATGGGGCGTTCGTCCGGCACATCAAAAATATGTTATTTTTATTCTGTGTACAATTACTTTAATATTAAATTGTAATTATATATTAGGACTCAACTCTCAAATGTGAAAAAGACGTTAGAAATTTGGCATCTAAACTTACTTTATAATGAAAATTATAAATTATTATTTTTACTTATCTAACATTCGGTTTTTGAGATATAGGTATCCTCATAAATCACCCCCTCCCCCTTTTAACTCCCCTTAAGTGGATTTTCGGGAAATAGTAAATCACGTGTTTCTTTATTTTTAAAGGTGAATCTAAATACCAATTTTCACGTCTGGAACATCTTTGGTTTTTGAGATATAGGTATCCTCATAAATCATCCCCCCCTTTTGACCCCCCTAAGTGGATTTTCGGGAAATGGTAAAACATGTGTTTCTTTATTTTTAAAGGAGAATCTAAATACCAATTTTCACGTCTGTAACATTTTTGGTTTTTGAGATATAGGTATTATCATAAATCACCCCCCCCCCCCCTCCTTTTTGACCCACCTTAAGTGGATTTTCAGGAAATGGTAAAACACGTGTTTCTTTATTTTTAAGGGAGAATCTAAATAAAAATCAAAGATGTTACAGACGTGAACTTTTTTTATTTAGATTCTCCCTTAAAAATAAAGAAACACGTGTTTTACCATTTCCTGAAAATCCACTTAAGGTGGGTCAAAAAGGAGGGGGGGGGTGATTTATGATAATACCTATATCTCAAAAATCAAAGATGTTACAGACGTGAACTTTTTTTGAGATATAGGTATCCTCATAAATCATCCCCCCCTTTTGATCCCCCTTAAGTGGATTTTCAGGAAATGGTAAAAGACCTGTTTCTATATTTTTAAAGGAGAATCTAAATGAAAATGTTCACATCTGTAACATCATTGATTTTTGAGATATAGGTATCCTCATAAATCATCCCCCCCCCCCCCACTTTTGACTCCCCCTTAAGTGGATTTTTGGGAAATGGTAAAACACCTGTTTCTTTATTTTTAAAGGATAATCTAAATACCAATTTCCATCTTAATGGAGTCCACGGCTTCATTCATTACTTGTGGGAAATAAGAACCTGGCCACCAGGAGGAGGCAAAGACACCCCAGCCAAAGGCTTAAATACCTCCCCCACTCCCCTCACCCCCCAGTCATTCTTTGCCTTTCGTCACATGAGGTTGGCAGAGAAATGCCGGAAGATTTGGAGTAGTCTCTTATGGAGGGTAGTACTCTTCACAATGGGACGGGAGTTTTAAGCAGTCCTGTCAGCCTCTCAGGGAGAGCATGGATGAAAGTTAGAATCCAGAGATAGTCTCTACTAATCCTCCCGCGGGAGGGGACCTTTGGCTGCCAGATTTTGCTGATCAGTTACAAACGGCGGTCTCTGTGGCCTTCAATGCCTTACCACGCCCTGCTAATCACAAGCGAAAGGTGAAACATAGCTGTCCGCCCGTCTCTGACAGATTATCCACTGATGAAGGCGACTCCCAACTCTTCGGAGGACGCTCTTTCTGGGTCGGAATCAGTGACATCTAGACCTCCAGCTGCGGAGGAGCCAGACTTTAAGTTTAAGATGGAGCATTTGTGCTTTCTGCTGAAAGAGGTGCTTGCTACGTTAGAGGTTCCGGAACCAAAACTTCCAGAGGAACCTTGGATCCCTAAGCTAGAAAGGGTTTACGAGGACCGGATGATGCCGCAGACCTTCCCGGTCCCCGTTAAGATGGCTAATATTATTAAGAACGAATTGGAGAAACTTGGCTTGTCCTTTTATCCCTCTACTTATTTTTAAAGGATAATCTAAATACCAATTTCCATCTTAATGGAGTCCACGGCTTCATTCATTACTTGTGGGAAATAAGAACCTGGCCACCAGGAGGAGGCAAAGACACCCCAGCCAAAGGCTTAAATACCTCCCCCACTCCCCTCACCCCCCAGTCATTCTTTGCCTTTCGTCACATGAGGTTGGCAGAGAAGTGTCGGAAGATTTGGAGTAGTCTCTTATGGAGGGTAGTACTCTTCGCAATGGGACGGGAGTTTTAAGCAGTCCTGTCAGCCTCTCAGGGAGAGCATGGATGAAAGTTAGAATCCAGAGATGCAGGGAGAGTCTTTCTGCGAAACCATCCCAATTCAGATTAACAGCTCAATAAGCAATCAGCGTTGACGTGCTTTCTGCACTCAAGTCCATGTCAGGAGTGATGCTACTACCCTGTCACACTTGAAAGGCTGTGTTCCTGTTCCACGGCATAGATTCTGGTAAGATCGTTTCATTTATACACATATGATAACGCAAGAAGACAGGGTCACAGTGTGTCTCCTTTTATCTGTATAGAATCAAGGGTTAATATCCTCGGAAAGGGGGTTATTGAACAGGGGGGGATTTATGCATAAGATTATTTATTGTGTTTCATGCTGCGACATGTGTGAGATGAGGCTCTGTCAATGTGTGAACAGTCAGGTTTCCTTAGGGAGATATCGATGCAGCCTTTTTTGGCATGTTTTCTCCTTAGTGCAGGGGCGGTCCTGCATGGCACTCCATGTGACCGGGTGTGGCCTTTTTAACTTCCTCTTTCTTGACCGGCGGTGCAGGAGACAAAGTGTTTTCTCTGTGGTCTAGGTCATAGGAGGTGGTGAGTGCCCCGGCCATTGGGGTATAAAGGTGCCATTTAATCTCTATCTAGTCCGTAATAAAGGTGCAAGCTATGGAGGACTCTGATGTGTTAGAAGGTACTCCCTCTTTAACTAAATCTAATACCTGTGTTTATTGTGAGGAGCCTGCTCAACTATGTTCCATATGCTTTGATAAAATTGCAATATCTAAAAAGAATAAGATATTTAGTACAACTGAGCCGTCCACCTCTGAGGGTTCTCCGTCCCGGGAGGTGCGTTCCCTACATTCATCTCTGATTACACATGCTGCTCCCCAGGGCACTACTAATCCTCCCGCGGGAGGGGAACTTTGGCTGCCAGATTTTGCTGATCAGTTACAAACGGCGGTCTCTGTGGCCTTCAATGCCTTACCACGCCCTGCTAATTGCAAGCGAAAGGTGAAACATAGCTATCCGCCCGTCTCTGACAGATTATCCACTGATGAAGGCGACTCCCAACTCTTCGGAGGACGCTCTTTCTGGGTCGGAATCGATAACATCTAGACCTCCAGCTGCGGAGGAGCCAGACTTTAAGTTTAAGATGGAGCATTTGTGCTTTCTGCTGAAAGAGGTGCTTGCTACGTTAGAGGTTCCGGAACCAAAACTTCCAGAGGAACCTTGGATCCCTAAGCTAGAAAGGGTTTACGAGGACCGGGTGATGCCTCAGACCTTCCCGGTCCCCGTTAAGATGGCTAATATTATTAAGAATGAATAGGAGAAACTTGGCTCGTCCTTTTATCCGTCTACTTCTGTCAGCTATGGTGGAGGTGGAGACTCCCCTAGAGGAGATACAGGAACGAATTAAGGCCTTAAGGGTAGCTAATTCATCTGTGATGCAAATATGCAGATTATTCGCCTGAATGCCAAGACATCAGGTTTTTCTGTTCTAGCCCGGAGGTGCTCTGTGGTTAAAGTCTTGGTCTGCTGACATGACTTCGAAGTCTAGATTACTATCCCTCCTATTCCAGGGGAAAGTTATTTTTGGTCCAGGCCATGGTCACGGGAGGCAAGGGTGCTTTCCTATCACAGGATAAGAAGAATAAGCTTAAGGGGTCTACTTTTCGTCCCTTTCGTTCGGACAAGTCCCAACGCCAGCAGCCTATCGCGAAATCGGATCAGATGACTTCATGGAGATCTTCAGTACCTGGTCTAGGGGGTGATTAATTTTCCCCTCTAGTGGTACTCCATTTTGGTTTGAATTGTCTTATTTTGGTTCCGATCTCCTTAGGCAGTGCTTCTCTTCTCATTTTCAGGGATTGCTGTATTGTTCGCTTCCCCTTGCCTTTTGGGGAAGGTCTTTTTGTCATCTGGTTGAGGAGACCCGGTTCTTAGGGACCGTTTTTCTTGCAGTATCCTCTTTTTGATCCTATATACTTGGGGAGCTGGGGGATTGTTATGGGGTCCTACCTTTGTCTTCAGACTTTGTGGGTGTTATCCTAGAAGTCATTTGGGGCTGAGTGGACAGTCACTGGGATACTACATGAGAGATCAGAGTTCAAGACCCCATGGGGGCATGGCAGTAATTGCATCAAATCTTGTGCAATTTCATTTACAAACAAAAATTTAGGGTCAAGCACTAAACCTCTCCTACTATGCCTGACTGGAATAACTACCTCCTCCCTAGGTACTTCAAATGACAAGTTAAACTAAAATTAATAAGTCTGGCGCTTTGATACAGACCCATTGACTGGGTTGAAACGCGTAGAAGGAAGGTCTGTCCTGCTATTTGGAATTATTTACAAGATTGTCTCCACACAAAGATCCAGAACAAAGAGGATTATCAGTCTCTGCGTACTTGATGTACTAAGAGCAGAGGACGTTCGAGAGAAACTCACCAAATACTTGCGCAAGTAAAAAGTCACCTGTGAAATCCGGATACCGGGTGACGTCACCGACGGAGCGTGTTAGCCGCAGACAAGGGAGACAGAGGAGAAACCGGAGTGTCGGGTCAGGTAACGAAACTGACACGGAGACACGGTTAAGAGGTAAGAAAAGCCTCACTGTTTTACCCATCGACTGGGAGTCTGCTGACGGCACTTATGAGAACTTTATATAAGGTGAGAAAGCAGCCTTGTTATACTTGAACTGTTTACCTAATCAGGGGCTATTACCAACAACATATTGAGACTATTTGACACGGAGCTCTGGTGTAAGTAGAGAGAGCCTTTTCAAAGCGCATTGAAAACCGCTGAAGAGGTTAGGTGCTAACATTCACAGTTAGAAATATATCCATTTTATAAGGAGCACCTTTAACAGCCTTATTCAACAGGCCATTATTGGGAATTCCCTGAATTATAGACTCATAAACAAAGAGATATATTGCACTGGAAAATCAAGCATGGGATACTTTTAAGGTTTTTACATACGTGCCATTAAATTGGAGACTTTTTATGAAATTTGCTACTTTTAATTTATACTGTCATTCTACTATCAAATGTTCTATTATAGAATTGTATAGTGTAGTATGTATGCTAGTGTGAATGTGGTTGGAATGATTGAATTTTAAGTGATTTTTAATATTATATTATAATCTAGAAATAAAATTTGTCAGTTTATGCATCAATTCATTGCTGGAATTTATTTTTAAGAAGAAATTCTTTTTTGTGCATAGGGATAATACGTATATTGATTCTGAGATCTATCTATATATCCTACAGCTTTAAGCGCCAGACTTATTAATTTTAGTTCAATTTCATTTACAGAGGGGGTAACTTTGTGGTTGTACCGCAAGGTTTCTTGGTTTTGATCCGGCTCCTGGTTCTGGGTGTCTGGTTTTTAACCTAGTCCTTGTCTTTGACTTGGCATTTTGGTTACTCTGTTTTCCAGTTTTTTATAGATTTTGGATTGTCTGGCGTCCAGTAGCAGTCTTGGTTTCCCGGTCCTGGGGAAATCTCCTTGTTCCTACTGGGGCGGTTCTTTTTCTCTCTTCTTGAGAAATGGAGGAAGTATTTTTCCTGGGAATTTCTCTACTGGAGTCTTCCTGGGTTTTTTCGATTTTCTTCTATTTGGGAGGATCTGGTCTACAGCGCCTATCCAGTTGGCTCCTCCTGAGGTAGTTTTCCTCATCTAGGAGTTCAGTGGATTGAGGGTCTCTCTTTGCTGAGTGTACCTTCCCTTCGGGTTTCTGAAGGGACATGAGGTTAGGTATCCTAGAACCCGATCTAGTCTCTCTGGGTATCGGTGCCTCTTTCCTACTTCTTTTCCTTAGGATATCGTGGCTGGAGATTCATTCTGATCTCCGGGCCTTGTCGATGCTGGGACTTTTTAATCTCCCTTGTTCTTTTGTACCTTGCCAGTCGCTTCTGTGATGGGACTGTTTGATCAGAGTAGGGGTCAGGGTCTCTGACTGCTCTGTTTAGGTATCATGGATCCGAGTGCTCCTTCCTTAGATTGGGAGGCCTTGCAGTTGGTTTGCATGATATGGAACCTTCCCTCAGCGGGTAGCTGGTTCTACATTATGGTCAGGGTGTCTTCCTCCCTTACCCCGTTTTCTAGTATGGGGGGAGTTGGTCCGCCCTGTTTTCTGAGTTTTTTTTTTTTGTTCTTTTCCAGGATGGTCCTGGTGCAAGTTTGCTAGCTACTCGGTTGGCTAGTTATTATGGCTTGAAGTTTAGTCTGCCTGTTTATCCGATGGAAGCCTTCGGCTTTTGTTTATGGCATAAACGGATGTTACTATTCTGTTCCTGTTCTGCTCCTGGGGTCTCTGACCTACGGATGTTCAGTTTCTCTGTGCTAGATAGCTGTCTGTGGTACGGTAGTTATGTTCTACCTTTTGTCCTTCTAGGAGTAAGGTTCTGGTTAAGGCTTTACATTGGTTCCTTTGGATCTATGTAGGAGGCGGTCTGGATTTTTTTCTTTCTTTGCTCTCCTCCGTCGGTAGAGTATTCTCTACAGGGCTTTGTCCTCTTGTAGCCTTAGAGTCCGCTTGAGTTTTTCGGGGATTGTTTCTGGAGGTCCTTTTAAGCTTTCTTATCTGATTTTTCCTTTCTTCTTAGTTCGGGAGAATGTGGTGTGGGGAGTTTGTTTGTTGTTCCCCTTACCGTTGATCATGGAGAGGGTTTATTTTTTTTTGTGTTTCTAGATAGTGGGACTTTTGTCTCCTCAGAGGTTTTTGTGCTCAGTTGAGTCCAGGATTTATGTGGTCTCTGACAAGGATCCTTAGGGTTCTAATTGATGGGCAGTTACTTTGTCCTCTTCCCATTTTTGTTCCTTCTGCTTCTGTTGAAGTAGTTTTTGTCGGGAGTCTGGGTTATGTATGGCAGGCTGTGGTGCCCTCAGAATGGGCCGCCTTTTTTGTTCCCACCTGTTTGCATTAAGGGCTCTATTTATCATCATAATTCTCCTACTTTTGCGCCTATAATTACTCTGTCGGATTTATTCTCCGATTTATCAACTCAATTTACGACCAAAAATACGATCGCAAAATTCACCCACTCTATTCTCTCTTGCCAAGGCGCACAGGTGCGCTAAATACAGCGTAAAAATGCTGTATTACGGTCGTATTTAGAGAAATACTCCGAAATTCATATTTATCATTATTTTGCGCCGAAGGAGAACCTAAAATTCTCCTATAAATCCGACTGTCAAATTACTACAAAACCATTATGGAGAACATTGAATTTACTCCTTTATTTTCTTCAGAGAATATGGAGTTCTTTTTGATTTTGGCTGCTATTTCCTTTGCACGGTCCCCTGAAAATCATCAAATTGTCCATAGATGAATTACATATTTGAATAGAAACATATTTGCAATATACATGTATTGGCAAAAATGCTTCTATTAAAAGTTATCACTGTTTAGTTAGCATTTTTCTCTGCATGTGCATGTGAAGCATAGCTAGATATTCTCAGTACACCAGTATTTAATACTGCAGCTGCAAGAGTGCCATTGGGGCTTGTATCTTGTCAATAATTTACAAAATGAGTACTTACCAGATGTTACAAGCACCTTCGGCTCTCTGAACAAGTGCTTAAAATGCTGGTGCACGGTGCATACTTAAATACACTTTTTAAACAGCAATAGCTTTTATTAGAGGCATTATTGATAATAGATGTATATTAAAAAAATGATTAGTTCAAATCCAAAATGCATCCATGTCAATTCCAATTTTGGCTGTAATGTCCCTTTAACGCAAGGGAGATTTGATTATCTATTGCCTAAGTCTTCAGGGGGTGTGTTAAGAGTCAGAGGTATTACGTTTTAAAAACCACCAAAAAAGTTTAATTCAGAAGCTTTATTAACAATGCAAAAAGTGGTATTTTAACAATTTTTAAAAGATATACATTAATCATTCTGAAAGTCTTGGTTTTCAATATTTAGATTTAAATATATTTGGTATTAAAAATCTGGATTTAACAGGGCAAAGGTTAATAGAAACAATAAGATTTAAATGTAATAAACATTAATTGAATTGAAATATTAATAATTCAAAGCTGTTTGAATGATAAATAAGTCACATTCTAAAAAATGATGGCGAGATTTATCATTAATCCGCCGCATCTCGCCAATGGAAATCGGCGTTAAAATACTACCGGTTTAATGATAAATATTGGCGCACCTGTGCGCCTCTCCAAGGGCGAGGCGCATATAGTTTGGGTATTGATTTCCCAAAAAGTAATGAATGCAGCTGTGGACTCTCCCTGTTTTAAGAATAAAAACTTAAATTATGCTTACCAGATAATTTTCTTTTCTTCTGTACGGGGAGAGTCCACAGCTCCCCGCCCATACTTTTTCTGTGGGCGGCCTTAAATTATTTTTTATTCGTTCCCCTGGCACCCTTATATTTCTTCTTCTGTTCCTTGTTCCCTTGGCAGAATGACTGGGGGATGAGGAAGTGGGGAGGTATTATTTATTAAATAATATTTTCATACATACCCATAGACACGTCCTTCTTAACACTTTGTATATATTCCATAAATACCAACACCTCATGGACATCACCTTAAGCCACACATGTCTTAGGGGGGTATTGTAGCGCTCTTTCCGTAGCATACTCTTTCTGGAGGTATTTAAGCCTTTTGGCTGGGGTGTCTTTGTCTCCTCCTGGTGGCCAGGTTCCATTTTTCCCACAAGTAAGGAATGCAGCTGTGGACTCTCCCCATACAGAAGAAAAGAAAATGATCTGGTAAGTTTTTCATGTCTGTAACATCTTCAGTTTTTGATATAGGTATCCTCATAAAAAAAAAATCACCCCTTCTTTTCACCCCCTTAGGGATATAATTTCTAAAAATCCTGCCATAGTGGGTGCCTCTGTCATAAAAACAACGTACCTTTAAATTTCACGTTCCTAGGTTAAATGGTTAAATATATACAGTACATAGAACAAGCCACTGAGCTGTTGTTCGTTCCTGGTAGAGCGCTTCTCTCTTTGTATGCAAATTATTATGACCCTGGGGAAGTCTCCCTATGGGTGATGGGGGAAACCAGACGTGGACGCCTTGCCCAGTGGGCTTAGAGGAATGTGGCTGCACCTCACTGACGAGGCCCATAGGAGGCCAAAATGATCGTCTGGGGTTGTCATGTTCCTTGTTCAGAGGAGAATTGCCTGGTATTTCGGGGCTGGACTGACCTTACTTGGCAGGATCAGACTGATATACTTCAGGAAAGTTTTTTTCTGTGAAAAGCACACTGGTCTAAAAGAGGCTGCTTCTGAGTGGTAAATCGCCATAGAACAAGCCACTGAGCTGTTGTTCGTTCCTGGTAGAGCGCTTCTCTCTTTGTATGCAAATTATTATGACCCTGGGGAAGTCTCCCTATGGGTGATGGGGAAACCAGACGTGGACTCCTTGCCCAGTGTGCTTAGAGGAATGTGGCTGCACCTCACTGACGAGGCCCATAGGAGGCCGAAACGATCGTCTGGGGTTGTCATGTTCCTTGTTCAGAGGAGAATTGCCTGGTATTTCGGGGCTGACTGACCTTACTTGGCAGGATCAGACTGATATACTTCAGGAAAGTTTTCTTCTGTGAAAAGCACACTGGTCTAAAAGAGGCTGCTTCCGGGTGGCAAATCGCCATAGAACAAGCCACTGAGCTGTTGTTCGTTCCTGGTAGAGCGCTTATCTCTTTGTATGCAAATTATTATGACCCTGGGGAAGTCTCCCTATGGGTGATGGGGAAACCAGACGTGGACTCCTTGCCCAGTGTGCTTAGAGGAATGTGGCTGCACCTCACTGACGAGGCCCATAGGAGGCCGAAACGATCGTCTGGGGTTGTCATGTTCCTTGTTCAGAGGAGAATTGCCTGGTATTTTGGGGCTGGACTGACCTTACTTGGCAGGATCAGACTGATATACTTCAGGAAAGTTTTCTTCTGTGAAAAGCACACTGGTCTAAAAGAGGCTGCTTCCGGGTGGCAAATCGCCATAGAACAAGCCACTGAGCTGTTGTTCGTTCCTGGTAGAGCGCTTATCTCTTTGTATGCAAATTATTATGACCCTGGGGAAGTCTCCCTATGGGTGATGGGGAAACCAGACGTGGACTCCTTGCCCAGTGTGCTTAGAGGAATGTGGCTGCACCTCACTGACGAGGCCCATAGGAGGCCGAAACGATCGTCTGGGGTTGTCATGTTCCTTGTTCAGAGGAGAATTGCCTGGTATTTTGGGGCTGGACTGACCTTACTTGGCAGGATCAGACTGATATACTTCAGGAAAGTTTTCTTCTGTGAAAAGCACACTGGTCTAAAAGAGGCTGCTTCCGGGTGGTAAATCGCCATAGAACAAGCCACTGAGCTGTTGTTCGTTCCTGGTAGAGCGCTTCTCTCTTTGTATGCAAATATATATATATATATATATATATATATATATATATATATATATATATATATATATATGTATATATATATGTATATGTATATATATATATATATATATATATATATATATATATATATATATATATATATATATACTGGAGATATATATATATATATATATATATATATATATATATAGTAGCAAAGTTGGCACATTGCATTTACATGGATAAGGAACAAAGCACTCACTGGTCTTGTACAGTGTCCAAACTTGATTTATTTCTTAGTGACGTTTCGGGGTGTTTACCCCTTCATCAGACTGTTGGTCTGATGAAGGGGTGAACACCCCGAAACGTCACTAAGAAATAAATCAAGTTTGGATACTGTACAAGACCAGTGAGTGCTTTGTTCCTTATCCAGTATTTACAATTATCTTAGCACCCTGGCATTTGACTACCAGTTTGTGAGAGTGCACTATATAGGGCTCAAAATTCCTAAGCTTCTAGCCAGGGCAAAATGTTACTCGCCACTTCTAATCCCACCACACCCACTACTTCACCCCCTCTTTCAATATGTTTAGCTATTGTGAAACATTTTGTAATATTGCTTTTAGTTTATACCATACCATATTAAATAATCCTATATATAGTAATAAATTAACAAAAATAGGTTTATAGCAGTTAAAAACTAGAGGTTCTGGGGAAGACAACAGCTGGATAGAAAAAGGAAGTTGTTGAACTGAGAGAATGCAGAGAGTCATGGAAGTTCATAGCAGACCTAGAGATTTATTTTTTTTATCATTATCATCTCTCCCTTCTCGCTCTTAACTATCTTTCTCGACTCCCTCCTCTCTTCAGTCTCTCTTTTTACCATCTCCCTTATATTTCAAGCCATATATTCTTATTACACTTTTTCCCCTCTCTCATATCTCTTCACTCTTTTTTTCTCCATTGTCTCTTAACTCTACCTTCTTCTCCATTTTCACTTTTCCTCTCCAATCTCTCTCTGCCCCATTTACCCTCTCAGAAGTAACAGTCTAAGCACTAAGTGGGTCCCTACAGTCCTAGAGGAATAACATATCCTTTCCCTTTCATGGCTATATAATATCCCTTTTGATCATAGTTTTAGCACATAGCCCAAAATATGTGTTTGTCGGTGCTGCAATAGGAATGTACATTCTGTAAATGCAATGTGCCAACTTTGCTACTTACAACATGCCACCAGACTTCAGACTTCAGACTCAACATTCACTAACTAACTTTTACTCACCACTGTTAAATTTCTACTCGCCAATGGCTAGTGGAAATTTTGAGCTGTGTGTGTGTGTGTGTGTGTGTATATATATATATATATATATATATATATATATATATATATATATATATATATATATATATATATATATATATATATATATATATATATATATATATATATATATATATATATATATATATATATATATATATATATATACTGTATATACAAATCCTATTTTTAAAACCACAGAAAATATTACAAAAGAATAAGTGTATTTGTCTAATACAATTGTATTGGTTATAATATGAGTAATGCAATGCCAATAAATTAATTCAGTGTACAACTATTTTGTATCAATATATGTCGTTCACAGGCTGTGTAAATCTCTTTAAAAGAAAGTTAATTTTTAGCTTACAGGCAAACATATTTTATGACTATCGACCCTGTTCTACTTTGTTAAACACACAGAGCTGGGTAGATATTCGTAAAATTACATGCTCTAACCAATTAGAGTGTGTCATTTCTTTTGCATGATGTACCGAGTCCACAGATTCATCCTTACTTGTGGGATATTATCCTTCCTAACAGGAAGTGGCAAAGAGAGCACCACAGCAGAGATGACTATATAGCTCCCCCCTTAACTCCACCCCCCAGTCATTCTCTTTGCCGGCTCTAAGCAGGAAGGGTAAAGTGAAAGAGGTGTTAAATTTGATACTTTTGCTTCTTCGGAGGCTATTTTTGGGAGAAAGGTTTTGCAAGCAGTGGTGCCTTCCGTTTAGGTTCCTGTCTTGTCCCTCCCTTCATCCGTGTCCTAAAGCTTGTATTGGAATCCCACAAGTAAGGATGAATCCGTGGACTCGGTACATTATGCAAAAGAAAACAAAATTTATGCTTACCTGATAAATTTCTTTCTTTTGCGATGTACTGAGTCCATGGCCCGCCCTGTCTATTCAAGACAGATGGTATTTTTTATTAAAGACTTCAGTCACCTCTGCACCTTATAGTTTCTCCTTTTTCTTCCTTGGCCTTCGGTCGAATGACTGGGGGGTGGAGTTAAGGGGGGAGCTATATAGACAGCTCTGCTGTGGTGCTCTTTGCCACTTCCTGTTAGGAAGGATAATATCCCACAAGTAAGGATGAATCCATGGACTCGGTACATCGCAAAAGAAAGAAATTCATCAGGTAAGCATAAAATTTTTATTTTTTTTCGACTATTATGTTACTTTAAAATCAGCTTATACACTTTTGAGAGCTAGCCGAAAACATTTGGTGAGCGAGGAGTCATATGTGTGTAGCCACCAATTACCAGTTAGCTCCCAGTAGAGCTTTGCTGCTTCTGAGCCTATCTAGGTATGTTTCTCAACAAAGAATGAAGTAAATGTGAGAATAGAAAAAAATTAAAAAGTCTGTTTAATTTTCATGGAAATATAATTTTGAGTTTTAGCCAATGAATATTAGAAACATACTTGACAAGTTGTAGTAGTCTTAGAATTGAATTTCCTATAAAAAAATAAATGTAAATATGCATAATGGGAAAAAACTTTGTATTGCAATATTTATTTTGCCTGCTTGTCCTGTAATTTGAGCCTTAGAATTGCAGTGTTTCCACTAACCCATAGATGATACTGTTGCATGTCATGGAATTCAGAACCCTGGCACTTGTACATGTTGTGGAAACATTGCTTTGTGAGGAGCTAATTCTGTTTGGACAGAGGAGATATCATATTAACATAAATATACTAAAGAGGCTCTTTGTGTAGTTTGTATTCAAATCATGCAGATATAAAAATTACTCTAATGTCCGTTTCACTTTAAAAGCAAGTAATTCACAATATAGTGAACCTCTGTAAATATAAAACACTAATAACAGCTTTTTTGTTATTTTACAGGATCTTTAGAATTCCCATATTTATATCTATCCTGTATCTCAATCTATATGTATATTTGCATATTGTGAATATAATACCACAATTGTGTGTGTGTGTGTGTGTGTGTGTGTGTGTATATATATATATATATCTATATCTATATCTATATCTATATATACATACACATACATATGATATACATATGTGTGTGTATATATATTTGTGTGTGTGTGTGTATGTATGTGTATATATATATTATATGTGTGTGTGCATATGTATGTGTGTGTGTGTGTGTGTGTGTATATATATATATATATATATATATATATATATATATATATGTGTATATATATATATGTGTATATATATATATATGTGTATATATATATATATGTGTATATATATATATATGTGTATATATATATATGTGTATATATATATATATATATATATATATATATATATATATATATATATATATATATATATATATATATATATACACAGGTAGCCCTCAGTTTACGTCGGGGTTAGGTTCCAGAAGGAATGGTTGTAAATCGAAACCGTTGTAAATTGAAACCCAGTTTATTATGTAACTCAATGGGAAGTGAGGGAGTTAGGTTCTAGGCCCCTCTCAAAATTGACATAACACCTAATACATTATTTTTAAAAGCTTTGAAATGAAGACTAAATGCTAAACAGCATTATAAACCTAATTAAATAATCACACAACAGACTGTATTATTAAACTAAGTTTAATGAACAATAACATTTGCTAAATAGCATTATAAACCTAATTAAATAATCACACAACAGACTGTATCATCAAACTAAGTTTAATGAACAAAAACATTTTTTTACTTGCATTTTTCAGCAAACAGTTCTCTGCATTGTTAGCTTGTTAGATAATATTGGGTCTGCACCTATTCTATGCATTTCAATCTGGAGTGATTAATAGGCAGTTAGGTACTCTCACCTCAAGCAGCTGGGCAGGAAGATAATAGGGAAGTGGCTACTAGATCTTGTTGCTCGATAGCTAAGGTCTGTTCTGTGTACACAGATTAATTTAAGTCTGCTAAGCTTGCATAACTTTGCTGCAACACAAGCGGACAGCTCCATCTACTGGCTATTTTAATTAGTACACTGCTTTTCAATGCTTTGCAATAGCAGTCACATGACTGAAAAAAGGTTGTTATTCTGAAACGGCGCAAATTGAACCGGCATAAACCGAGGGCCACCTTGTGTGTGTGTGTGTGTGTGTGTGTGTGTGTGTGTGTATATATATATATATATATATATATATATATATATATATATATATATATATATATATATATATATATATATATATATATATATAAAAACAAAAAAGGGAAATGTTCTGTCTCAAAACTAACAATGCAAATATGTAAATAAATAATAGTCTTATTATGTAAAACCCCTGGTAGCGATCGCCCAAGCACTTCCAAAAAATCCACATACACAAAAGTATAAATGAACAATCCCAAATGAGGTATATCAGGCGTTCACAGGTTGCCTCCTATTGATCAGTTTAACTCTTATAGCAGTTGTGAGTCTTATAGACTTTACACTTCCATAGCCATCTGTGTATTATTTACCGCTCTGCGGTTGTGCCCACTTACCACTGCTACAGAGAAATACGCCAGTTATCCCGAATCTGTCCAGACACTCGCTGACTGAAGGCCCGCTCACGGCCCGGTCTCAGCCCGGCAATCTTGCCTCTGCGATCTCCGTCTACAAACAACGTTGTGAAGGACGCTGTTGTTGCGTCTGTGCGTGTGTGGCGTACCACGTGTCGATGGTTGTCCAATGAGATGAATCAGATTCCTCAACTGGGATGTGATGGTCTTGCAATCATCCAATGGGAAGTCTAGCTGTCCACGCTAGCTTGGGGTATTATATGGAGCATACAAAACCACTGAGCACCAATGCTTAATCCTGATAAAATACTTAAATGTCAAAAAACGAAGTTAAAGCAAATGGTGCCAATAGCGGTAAAAAAGTTGAATTTTATTTGTGTAGTCACACAAGTAAAACATGGGGATAATACAAATAACAAATTAAGCAACAAAAATGAGCACGAAATAGGTTGCTGACATGTTTTGACACACAGCCGTAATCATAGCTAAAGAGTACACCTGTTACCAAGTTTAAGTACCCTACCTCTGATTCTAATAGGTTAAAAACAAGCATGCTCAAATTAACTCATTGAAGTAACAAGTTAATAGATCCAGTCATGGAACTAAGAGCATAACCTTATTTTGTAGTATAAGGGCCTAATGTTCAAACTTGAACTAGTATAACACTGCCAAATACCTATACTAACATATTATGACCAATAGATAGAAAACAGTAGTTTACTTGATATTTTATATTTTAATCTATAGTTACCAAACTTGGTTTTTAATTGGATATATGAGAATTTCTATATGTGGTATAGGGAATTTCTGATAGTGGGGAAATTTAGAAAATACTTTAAATGAACCCTTTGTAAAGAACTCTTTACTTGAAAACATGATAAGTATATGTTGTTGAATACAATAAGTCTATCTCTCATAATTTACAACTAAAGATAAGATTATACTAATCAATAGATAGGTGTTCTTTTATTTGTTTAAAAAGAACACAATTTAATCTTAAATAAATTGAGAGAAGATAGTATTATTATTTCCAATAATTAATTAAATCATATTCAGAGTTCATACCTTGGGGAACTCTTGCCCAGCATTTTGTCCCTATCACCTCCCCTTGGAGGTGTATTCACCTTTTCTATAGCTTGCCAGCGAAAGGTAGATAGGGATTTATTATGTTCTTTAGCAAAATGCTGGAACACCTGATATACCTCATTTGGGATTGTTCATTTATACTTTTGTGTATGTGGATTTTTTGGAAGGGTTTTACATAATAAGACTATTATTTATTTACATATTTGCATTGTTAGTTTTGAGACAGAACATTTCCCTTTTTTGTTTGTTTATTTACTGTGCAAGTCCTGATATACACAGTTTTGCTGTCTCAATCTAACACTTTATATATGGAGCATACTAACATGGAGGGTACTATGAACTTTTATTCACTCTTGCCACTGGCAGATAGAGAATGTATGGATTTGGATAAAAAAAATTTCAACTAACATTACGGATTACAACTTGAGCTGTTTGTTTGAAGAAATGGAGAAATTACTTATTAAAGAAATGAAACTGCAGTATGATGTATGGACATTTGAGAGATATCTAAAATTGAATCTGATACCTAGAGGGTTAAGACTCCGCAAATTTCCAACATTTGAGGTGCAGGATGAGGAATTCATTGAATCATGGAATTAAATTTTGTCAGAGTGTTCCACTAGACTGATGTTACTTTTGGTCTCATATAAAATGAAATTGTTATCAACTGTGAGAGAAGAAATTGGAGCATTGCAAACAGAAATGAATTTAAGGAAAAATGAACTTGAATTCTTAAAATTTGATAATATATTGAAATCTACACTTACTGAGATCAAAACCTCTGTCTTGAATCTAAAGCATACTAAATTTGTTAGAGATAAAACTGATTATGATGATAAAAATGTATATGTGTGGAACAGAGCAGAAAGAACAAACACTAGGAAACTACAAAACAGGGGCAGGTCTAGAAGTAGAAATAGAAATAGTAGGAACAACAGGTCACCTAGTAGCAATCAACTAGCACCTACATCAAAACCAAATAGTACTAATACAACAGAAGGGAGACAGCTAATTGATTGTAACCAAGACCAGACCATTCCTACTGGCATACTGAAAAGCAATCGTAATGTGAATTTTCAAGAGTCTAATAAACAGGGTGTAGCATGTAATGATGAGCAGGGAGCTAGATCCCAAGAAACAAATTCCCAGGTTAAATCAATAAATAAAGGATCTAAATATGTTATGACCCCACAAACTAGTCAAGCCAATCAAGATAAAACAGAGTTTGAGAAGGTTTTTTACGTGGCACCAGAAAAAAACGGTATAGGTCACGAGCAAGCCAGATATCCTCAGAGAAAAAACAAAACAAATGCGAAGTACATATGAATAATGTAATCAATTTGTCTTCAAGAGTACTTACTAAAGAGCATACCAAAGTATTGAGTCTGGGTTTGAATTTTTCTCCAACAAATACATTTAATATCTTTGAAACCATGTTAGACTTAAATAAATTGATTAGAAATCTAACCTTAAGGAAATTCTTTACTAAAAATCAGACAGATGAGAGAGATAGTGGACAATCTGAATCTCTAGGTTTTTTAGAGACTCAGGATATTGGTTTCAAAGAAGCCTGTGATATTAATACCCTCAATATCTTGGCTTCTGAGAGTCACATGGATACCAGCCCTAAACATAGAAATGAATTTAGTGGTTTTAAACCCTCTTCTGAATTCTACCCTATACAATATAGAGGTACTATATTGGAAACATTCTTTAAAAGAGTTGAGAAAGATCTTATAGCTTTAAGTGAAAATACCACTTCATCTAATAATCTGTCTAAAAAGGAAAGAAGGGCTCTAAATGAGTTAAAACTAATGGACGACATTACTATTCGTAAAGCAGATAAGGGGGGTTCCATAGTAATAATGGACAAGACTGATTACATCAAAGAGGCCTTACGCCAGCTACAAGACATTAACAACTACGTTCCTCTACAAGGAGATCCAACTCATATGTATCAGGGAGTTCTCAAGGAAATTTTGGATGATGGGTTGGAGGATGGGCACATTGATGAATCCACGGGAGATTATCTATTTGTTAAATACCCAGTTGTGCCCATCTTCCACCATCTACCAAAAGTACATAAGAGTTTGGAGGATGTAGAAGGTCGTCCTATCATAAGTGGGATTGGCTCTATATCTGAGCACCTTTCAGAGTGGCTAGATGCAATTTTGAACCCTTTGGTTATTCAATTGCATAGCTATTTGAAAGATACTAAGCATGCAATCAACTTACTCGAAAGTGAAAAATGGGAGAAAGAGACCTATAGATGGGTTACAATAGATGTAACATCTCTTTACTCTTCAATTCCACATGAAAAGGGCGTTGAAGCCATTATGTACTTTTTGAACAATTTGACAGATTTTTCTGAAGAACTTATTGAATTTGTTAAGAGGTTCACTATGTATCTCCTAACACACAACTACTTCACGTTTGAAGACAAGTTTTATCTCCAGAGGTGTGGGACAGCAATGGGCGCGAAATTTGCGCCATCATTCGCCAATCTCTATATGGGATGGTGGGAGCTGTCCCACATCTTTGGAGATCAAAACACATTTAAGGCTAATATTGTGTTTTACAGGAGATACATAGATGACCTTCTTCTAATATGGAAAGGTACTGTAAGAGAACTTGAGAGCTTTGTCACTAAGATTAATGACAATGAATTGGGTTTAAAGTTCACTTTTGAACATAACAGTGAAAACATTTCCTTTTTGGACCTCAATATAAAAGGAAATAATGATGGTTCAATAACATGTGACACATATCGTAAACCTATTACACGGAACACACTGTTGCATGCCAAAAGCTGCCACCCACCACATGTTCCTTTTGCGGTTGCAAAGGGACAGTTCGTTAGACTTAAGAGAAACTGTACGGAGGAGGCAGCTTTTGTCAGGCAAAGCATTGAATTGAGACAACGTTTAAAAGAGAGAGGTTACTCAGACAAAGTTCTTGATAGAGCAGAGTATCAAGTAGCGAGACTAGACAGGAAAAAACTTTTGAGCAACAAGACACAACAGGACCATATTAAAACATCTAAGGCAAAAGGGTCATATTTTGTCACTGAATACAGTGCCCAATATGGTGACATATGTAGAATTGTAAAGAAACACTTTAAATTATTGGCTGCTGATGATCATCTAACAGAGAGTGTAGACATAGGCTTGAAATGTTCTTACAGAAAGTGTAAGACTTTGGGCAATATCCTGTCACCCTCCTGTATTTCTAAAAACACATCAAAGAGTACATGGTTACAACATAAAGGTATGTTCAGGTGTGGAAAGAGATCTTGCAGACCTTGCGAATTTGCTCTCTTTACTGACAGCTTTCAATCCATGAACACAGGTGAGAGATTCCAGATAGAATCCTGCCTGAACTGCACTACTCCTTATGTGATTTATGTTATCACATGCATTGAATGTTCCATACAATACGTAGGTCTCACCTCAAATGACGTAAACACAAGGATGAGAAACCATCTATCTACCATTAGTTCAGGTTCATATATATATATATATGTGTGTGTGTATATATATATATATATATATATATATATATATGTATATGTATATATATATATATATATATATATATATATATATATATATATATATATATATATATATATATATATATATATATATATATATATATATATATATATATATATATATATATTCGAGATAAATAGAAATGAGGAGCCTCTCCTATCCAGCACTAAACAATCCCTATTGGTGTAATTGGATAAGCAATTCTAAAGTGACAAACCTTATAGAGGCATAAGAAAAATAATATCAAAAGTGTCAATCATATGCTGCAACAAAGGAGCATTAAAAAGAGCAATTTATTGGAAAAACATGAGAATTATATTAAACAACCTGAAGGGTACTCAAAACAATTCCTATCATAGTGCACTATGAAAAATTCCTACCAGCTGGAAAAACCTTAAAATTAAAGACAAAATTAAAACTGAATAAATCAAATAACCAAAAGAAAAAAACTGTTTGTAACCACATATCTACATTGGGGAGCAAGAGCCAAGGCATGAATGAGGAAATCAACTATGCATGCTTTCTAGGTGAATGAGGTTGCTGCATGAGAGTGTAATCTAATCTATCTTTAACGAAAAAGAAAAATGGAAGCAAAGGAATGATCCATGTCGGAATCCTATAAGAAGAAAAAACTAACACATTAATATAAAGTATCAAAAACTGATTTTGGCTATTATTCAAGAGAAATTGGCAACTTAATGGTTATTGTATAAAACTTGCCATATTAAGAAGTCACAAAGTTGTTTAAATAAGTTATGAGAAGGTGTTCCACTTATGGTAGGATATTATTATTATTATTTTAAAGTAAAACGATTTTCAAATATTAGTGTCGGCCAGTGCTGCATTACAGAGGAGCATACTTATTTTGTTATTGCATATTTTTTACTTACGGTACTTTTCACAATTCCGTAGTCTTTATTTATTTGTTTGACACCTAAATATGTATATAGCAATGTAGATATACTTTTTGTCTTAGTTCATACATAGTTACCATTTTACCCCAAGAATAACATTGAATTACAAAAGGCTTCAAGAAAGGGAGGAGTTTTCCTCCGTGATGTTTTCTTTAAAGGTATACCAAACACATCTGCAAAGTACTGATTGAATTTGGAGCCGGAAGAAGCCCCATAGCCTTAGGGGTGAAACGCGCGTAGCTGGCTGGAGCTGTTGTTTGGAAATTCATGAGACTGAGATTGCCGGTGAAAATATTCAAGATAGCTGTAATTTGGAGGCTGTGAACAACTGCAAAATAACTAAAGGTCACAAAGAAGTGCGAGAGGAGCACCCCTGGAGGTGCGGCACCGCGATAGTGGGACTCTCAATAATCGCAAGTACAACCGCTACGGCGGAATATACTTTCAGACACAGTATTTGTTATTTGAACCAAGAACTGGTGAATACTTTACCGCTACGGCGGAGCTTGATTTTCTAACAACATGAAGTATTGCTGATAGCCAAGAACTGGTTAAATACTTACCGCTATGGTGGAATTGTTAGTTTACACTGTGTCTTTAAGTTAAGTTTGGATCATATCTTGCGTCACAGCAGAATACTATTCTTACAAACTTCAGAATAACAAGGAAGTTTAAATAACCATTTTGCAGGTTGTCTACAAGCAAAAGCAACACTTAATCCTCCAATTATTTGAGGCCCAAGTTGCTACATTATTATTGATCTGTTGGGAAGTCTCTCTAAAACTACCTACCGGGACTTATATTACCTGTGGTTACAAACAGGTTTTTTTCTTTTGGTTATTTGATTTATTCAGTTTTAATTTTGTCTTTAATTTTAAGGTTTTTCCAGCTGGTAGGAATTTTTCATAGTGCACTATGATAGGAATTGTTTTGAGTACCCTTCAGGTCGTTTAATATAATTCTCATGTTTTTCCAATAAATTGCTCTTTTTAATGCTCCTTTGTTGCAGCATATGATTGACACTTTTGATATTATTTTTCTTATGCCTCTATAAGGTTTGTCACTTTAGAATTGCTTATCCAATTACACCAATTGGGATTGTTTAGTGCTGGATAGGAGAGGCTCATCATTTCTATTTATCTTGAGTAAAAAAAATTCTACTTTCCCCTTGCACCAGAGGTCTGATAAGTACTAATAATTCAGACCTCTGTCAACTACCCCTTTTTTATTGGTAAAACTGATTGTGCTGACAACAACCCCCTCTTTTTTATATATATATATATATATATATATATATATATATATATATATATATATATATATATATGTGTGTGTGTGTGTGTGTATATGTATATATATATATATATATATATATATATATATATATATATATATATATATATATATATATATATATATATAAAAATATATATATATATATATATATATATATATATATATATATATATATATATATGTGTGTGTGTGTATATATATGTATATATGTATATATATATATAAATATATGGGTCTAAGTTTTACCCACAGTTTCGATAAAGTCCAGGTTCCATACTTGGATGTCATTTTGATAGGAAAACCCTTGGAGAACAATGTAAGCACCTCACTATACACAAAACCTATCACATCCAATACTTTCCTTCACGCTAGGAGTTGTCACCCTAGACATACTAGTTATGGGATTGCAAAGGGCCAATTCCTAAGATTAAGGCGTAATTGCTCTGAGCAGGATAGCTTCCTGCACGAGAGTCACTCGCTTACCCAAAAATTTCTTGAGAGAGGTTACAATAAAAAGACCATACACAGAGCCTTCAATGATGTTTTACATCAAGATAGGTCCACCCTACTTGAAGAGAAGTCTAAACAAAGGCCTCCCAGGAATAAACCTACCTTTGTAACCACCTATAGCTCACAATATTATCAGGTCTGCAAAATCTTGCGGAAGAATCTTCCGATTCTGCTAGCTGATGACATCTTGAAAGATGAGATCAAGGAGGGTTGCTTTTGTGTCCCCAAGCGTAACATAACAATTGGGAACCGAGTTTCTCCCTCCCTACTTAAAAAGCAAAAACCAAAAAGTAGCTGGTTAACCCAAAAAGGGCACTATAAATGTGGCAATAGCACTTGCAAAGCCTGTGGATACGCAAGTGTGAACAAGACGTTCCAATCCTCAGCTACACAAAGGGTATATATACATTCCCATTGTACAAACTGTCGAACGACCTTTATTATCTATATGATCACATATTTGGCATGTGATAAGCAGTATGTAGGTTGCACCTCTCGAGAGGCGAGAGAAAGGATACGAGCCCATCTCAATGATATTGAGAGGGGTATCCTAACCACAGGTGCAGCCAAGCACTTCATAGAAGTACATCACAGAGATGTTAGAAACTTTACCTGGTTGATTATAGACCATATTCCAAAGAGACCACGGGGAGGTGATAGATCCAAGGACCTCCTTAGAAAGGAGGCATTTTGGATTTTCACACTGGGAACCAGACAACCCCTAGGTCTTAATATTGAAACAGATCTTATTAATCATTGGCAGTCCTAGTGTGATTTACCACTATTCCTAGCCATTTGATTCATTAGTATCCAACAGTATTATTTTCAGAAACCATACTTATGGGTATCTTCATCAAGGAATGTCTGAATAGTTCCAGTGAACGATTATGATTCGTTGGATATTCAGATAGAGGTCTAGTGGTTACCATTATACCACAGGGAGATATCAATTACAACATCATCATAGGGTTACCGATCCTTCTTCTTCTCAATTCATCCGAGCATTGAGTATAGTATTTCTATTTAACATAAGTTATCATAGCAAAAATATCTTGTATGAGAAACACTCAACAATAAAAATAATTCACCATAAATATTACTAAAAGTACCACTGTAGGTCATCTAATACTTAATTGTATTAATAGATACAGAACCAATTAACCACTATTATCTAAAACTTATGTTTATATAGTATTAGTTTTAGGGTCAGGTTCTCTATCAGTATCTAACAATTATTAATGCCTATACCCTCCTTTAAGGTCACTTATCAACACACCTCTGACTTAGATTTAGAACTAACCAGGTTTAGGTGTAGATGTAGTATTATTGTCAACATAAATGTGAAATGCTATTAGATAACAATACTACCAAAAATCAATAACTATACAAAGTTTAGTGCTCTATCGGCACTCAATGTTATTAATGCTCGCATTTATAATATACTATAATATATTACATTATATTATATTATTTTATTATAGATGTATTTAGTGAAGGGTTACCCTTAGACTCCAGCTATTAATATGTACGGTACGACTTATACACACACTTTTTGCTCTCTATGTTTCTTAAATTCTTAACTCTTTATGAGAAGACATGGCTAAGAGTGGGTGTGAACGTCGTACATAATACACCTAATGGCTTGTACTCTAATTGTAACTCCCAGTTCCTCCCCTAACTAGCACACACACCTGTTGCATGAAATGGGTCACATTACAACCAATAATAAGTTAGGTTAGCCTATTTAAAGCTGCATGTTAGAAGTGGGCTTTATGCAGTCTATGAGTAAGGCTCTATAAGAGCTGAAACACGTCAGACATAGCCCACTTTCTTTGCACCTAACAGCCCACATTCACCTGGTCATGTCACCATCCATGCCTGCAAGTTTATAATTCTCTAGCTGATATTTGCAGAGCCGCTGTGAGTGTATGTGTGTTTTTATGCGCTATTTCTTCAATCAATAAATGTACCTGTTTTGAGCATCCTGTCCGGACACTCGTTTGTTTCATATATATATATATATATATATATATATATATATATATATATATATATATATGTGTGTGTGTGTGTATATATATATATATATATATATATATATATATATGTGTGTGTATATATATATATATATATATATATATATATGTGTGTGTGTATATATATATATATATATATATATATATATGTGTGTGTGTTTGTGTCTATATATATATATATGTGTGTGTTTGTGTTTATATATATATATATATATATATATATATATATATATATATATATATATATATATATATATATATATATATATATATATATATATATATATATACACACAAACATACACACAGTTGTACTTTAATCTGAACTCTTTATTTTTCCATCAGGCTACAGGATCCCGGTTAGCACTACTCGCCCAAAATGTTGCAAACCTTGGCACTGCAGTCATCATTTCATTTATTTATGGGTGGCAGTTAACTCTTCTCATTTTGGCTATTGTGCCAATCATTGCAATCTCTTCTCTTATTGAAATGAAAATGTTTGCTGGACATGCAAAAAAAGACAAAGAGGAACTTGAAGTAGCTGGAAAAGTAAGTTGACTACTTCCATTGCAATATATTGTAAAGCAGTTTTTAGTACATCTTTAAAAAAAATTTACATTAATTATTAATATTTTTCAATATTTTATATTTAATAAATAAATAACGCACCTTAATATAAATCATGTTGTGTAATCTTACATGAAGAATTAATGTACTCCTGTGGGGTTTGCACACATAAACCCAACAGGAGTAGATTAATTCTTCATGTGCGATAACCCGACATGAATTATATTAGTTATGTATTTATTATATATAAAATATTGCAATAATATTAATACTTAATGTAAATAATTATAGATATACTAAAATATTTTAAAAAATCCATAGAATATATATGTATATTTTACAGTATCTATAATTATTATTATTATTTCTTTCTAATGACATGGTGAGTCCACAGATCATCATCAATTACTGTTGGGGAATATCACTCCTGGCCAGCAGGAGGAGGCAAAGAGCACCACAGCAAAGCTGTTAAATATCACTCCCCTACCCACAATCCCCAGTCATTCTCTTTGCCTCTAGTGCAAGGAGGTGGTGAAGTTTTTAGTGTCTGAAGAAAATGGATTTATTTCTCTTCAATCAAGAGTTTATTTTGAAAGCAGAGAAGGTTTGCTCTGATCTTTCCCCCTTTTTCAAGGATTGGGTCTAGCCGTACTCCTCGTCAGTCTCTTAAGTAGGGCAGTGGTGGCTTTAAAGCAGTCAGGAACTTGCTAGGTGGGCCTTGCTGCGTTTTCTTAACATTGTGCTGCCCTAGTATAGAAAGCCTGAGTAGGCTTACTCTAGCCTTCCTTTTCTACACAGGTCTCTGTGAGGAGTGGCATCCTCTCATGCTGGGTGTGGCATCATCCTGCCGGACGGCTAGAAGCAGGTAAGTGCGTTGGTCTGCTATGTTTTGGGGACTTGCACTTAAAGGTATTATCTGCAACTTTATTGGGGCAAAATATATCCTTTAATGGGTTACTCAGACAGGATGCAGGCTCTGTGTGACAGGAGACAGGTACAGCTTTCAGGGTTTGAAACCTTGTTTTTTGTATTACCTAATTGGGATTGTGATAAAGTACTATTTTATTATTTGGTTGGCATTGAGGAGTTAAGTTTTCCTCTATCCTGCATCCAATACTTGGGGGCAATGTATGTTGTTTGTGTACTTCACGGAACAGCAGAGAAGCACTATTTTATAGACCTGGAGAGGGGTACTTTCAGTTTCTCCTGTCATCTAAGGCTCAGCATTACTATGCAGCTTAGATGTTTGAATCAGCGTTTTCCTGCCTTCTTCCTTGTCTCTACAGAGAAGCGCCATTTCGGCTGTCTCTAAGCCGGTCATGGGACACGCCCCCCTTTACTCTGGTTAGATCAGAGTCATAGTTTTTCCCCTTAGCCTTGTCTGTGTTCAGAGATTTGTTGCTAAAGTGGGCTGGCTTTGGAACAAGGGGAGATTATGGGGGGGTAGTTATCAAGCCGTCTACTTTTCTGGCTTCGCCGGCCCAATACGTCCGCCTAAGCTCGCCTACCTTCGCCGCCGCGGACCTTGAATACGTTCGCCTAAGTTATCAAATAAAGCTGTCAAAAAGCCGCGGGGCGATGAGCAGCGGACTGTGACAGTTATCACTCATCCGATCTCGCTGCCCTTCGGCTTTTTCCCAGCTTTATTGCTAGCCTGTCACTAAGCACTCACACTAAACTACACTGTTCTACCCCCTATACCGGCGCCCCCGGAGCCCCCCGCAACTAAATAAAGTTACTAACCCCTAAACCGCCGCTCCTAGACCCCGCCGCAACTCTTATAAATGTATTAACCCCTAAACCGCCGCTCCTAGACCCCGCCGCAAGTCTTATAAATGTATTAACCCCTAAACCGCCGCTCCCGGACACCGCTGCCACCTACAGTATACCTAGTAACCCCTATCCTGCCCCCCCTACACCGTGGCCACCTATAATAAATTTATTAACCCCTATCCTGCCCCCCACTACGCCGCCGCCACTGTAATAAAATTATTAACCCCTAAACCTAAGTCTAACCCTAACCCTAACGCCCCCCTAACTTAAATATTAATTAAATAAATCTAAATAAATTAACTCTTATTAACTAAATGAATCCTATTTAAAACTAAATACTTACCTTTAAAATAAACCCTAATATAGCTACAATATAAATAATAATTATATTCTAGCTATCTTAGGATTTATATTTATTTTACAGGTAACTTTCAATTTATTTTAACCATGTCCAATAACTATTAAATAGTTATTAACTATTTAATAGCTTACCTAGCTAAAATAAAGAGAAATGTACCTGTGAAATAAATCCTAACCTAAGTTACAATTACACCTAACACTACACTATACTTTAATAAATTATTCCTATTTAAAAATAAATACTTACCTGTAAAATAAACCCTAAGATAGCTACAATGTAATTAATAATTATATTATAGCTATCTTAGGATTTATATTTATTTTACAGGTAACTTTGTATTTATTTTAGCTAGTTAGAATAGTTATTAAATAGTTATTAACTATTTAATAACTACCTAGCTAAAAGAAATACAAAATTACCTGTAAAATAAATCCTAACCTAAGTTACAATTAAACCTAATACTACACTATCATTAAATTAACTAAATAAACTACATACAAATAACTACAATTAAATACAATTACATAAACAAACTAAAGTACAAAAAATAAAAAAAGCTAAGTTACAAAAAATAAAAAAATAAGTTACAAACATGTTAAAAATATTACAACAATTTTAAGCTACTTACACCTAATCTAAGCCCCCTAATAAAATAACAAACCCCCCCAAAATAAAAAAAATCCCTATTCTAAATTAAATAAATTTCAAAGCTCTTTTACCTTACCAGCCCTTAAAAGGGCCTTTTGTGGGGGCATGCCCCAAAAAGTTCAGCTCTTTTGCCTGTAAAAGAAAAATACAACCCCCCCCCACATTAAAACCCACCACCCACATACACCGACGGACTACGACGAATGACGGCTCCTTTAAGGGACGTCATCCAAGATGGCGTCCCCTCAATTCCGATTGGCTGATAGGATTCTATCAGCCAATCGGAATTAAGGTAGGAAAATCTGATTGGCTGATGGAATCAGCCAATCAGATTGAGCTCGCATTCTATTGGCTGATCGGAACAATTCCATCAGCCAATCAGATTTTTCCTACCTTAATTCCGATTGGCTGATAGAATCCTATCAGCCAATCGGAATTGAGGGGACGCCATCTTGGATGACGTCCCTTAAAGGAGCCGTCATTCGTCGTAGTCCGTCGGTGAAGAAGGTGGTTCCGCGTCGGCGGAAGGAAGATTCAAGACCCGGCTTGGAAGATGACTTCGCCCGGATAGAAGACCTCTTCAGCGCCTCTTTGAAGATGACATCGGCCGGATCGAAGACTTCTTCAGCGCCGCCTGGATGATGACTTCATCGGATGGAAGATTTCTTCAGCGCCGCTTGGAGGATTAACTTCTTCCGCTCCGGATGTCCTCTTCAGTTCCATCGGTGGCTCGGCTGAGTGAAGACGACTCAAGGTAGGATGATCTTCAGGGGATTAGTGTTAGGTTTTTGTAAGGGGGGTTTGGGTTAGATTAGGGGTATGTGGGTGGTGGGTTTTAATGTTGGGGGGGGTTGTATTTTTCTTTTACAGGCAAAAGAGCTGAACTTTTTGGGGCATGCCCCCACAAATGGCCCTTTTAAGGGCTGGTAAGGTAAAAGAGCTTTGAAATTTATTTAATTTAGAATAGGGTAGGGATTTTTTTTATTTTGGGGGGGTTTGTTATTTTATTAGGGGGCTTAGATTAGGTGTAAGTAGCTTAAAATTGTTGTAATATTTTTAACATGTTTGTAACTTATTTTTTTATTTTTTGTAACTTAGCTTTTTTTATTTTTTGTACTTTAGTTAGTTTATGTAATTGTATTTAATTGTAGTTATTTGTATGTAGTTTATTTAGTTAATTTAATGATAGTGTAGTATTAGGTTTAATTGTAACTTAGGTTAGGATTTATTTTACAGGTAATTTTGTATTTCTTTTAGCTAGGTAGTTATTAAATAGTTAATAACTATTTAATAACTATTCTAACTAGCTAAAATAAATACAAAGTTACCTGTAAAATAAATATAAATCCTAAGATAGCTAGAATATAATTATTATTTATATTGTAGCTATATTAGGGTTTATTTTAAAGGTAAGTATTTAGTTTTAAATAGGATTCATTTAGTTAATAAGAGTTAATTTATTTAGATTTATTTAATTAATATTTAAGTTAGGGGGGCGTTAGGGTTAGGGTTAGACTTAGGTTTAGGGGTTAATAATTTTATTACAGTGGCGGCGGCGTAGTGGGGGGCAGGATAGGGGTTAATAAATTTATTATAGGTGGCGACGGTGTAGGGGGGGCAGATTAGGGGTTAATAAATTTATTATAGGTGGCGACGGTGTAGGGGGGCAGGATAGGGGTTAATACATTTAATATAGGTTGCGGCGGGTTCAGGGAGCGGCGGTTTAGGGGTTAATACATTTATTATAGTTGCGGTGGGCTCTGGGAGCGGCGGTTTAGGGGTTAATATGTATAGAGTAGCTTGCGGTGGGCTCCGGGAGCGGCGGTTTAGGGGGTAATAACTTTATTTAGTTGCGGCGGTGTAGGGGGGGTCAGATTAGCAGTGTTTAGACTCGGGGTACATGTTAGGGTGTTAGGTGTAGACAGCTCCCATAGGAATCAATGGGATGTCTGTCAGCAGCGAACTTGTACTTTCGCTATGGTCAGACTCCCATTGATTCCTATGGGATCCGCCGCCTCCAGGCTGGCGCTTTGAAAACCGTAAAAGTGCCGAGCGTGCCTGCTAGTTTTTTGATAACTAGCAAAAGTAGTGAGATTGTGCCGCACTTGTGTGCGGAACATCTGGAGTGACGTAAGAATCGATCTGTGTCGGACTGAGTCCGGCGGATCGAAGTTTACGTCACAAAATTCTACTTTTGCCGGTCTCGAGCCTTTGATAACTAAGGCGAATCAGCCGCGCCACAAATACGCTGCGGAATTCCAGCGTATTTGAGGTTGACGGCTTGATAACTAGGCCCCTGTGTCTGTTATGTTAAGGGTGTCAGACATACTCGCTAGCAGAGCATTTTGATTCTACATTTCGTTGTGCTTATGAGTATACTCCAGCGTTGGATGGCTTATAAATTCCGCATTATTGAGCAGATTGATTGTTTTTCTTCTTGTCTTATATTAAAGTGGACTATGTTTATTCTATAACATAATTTCCCTGGGGTCTAATCTTAGGGGTTCATTGCTATTTTTCTTTATAAGCATTTCTGTCCCCCCTTATATTGCATGCTGATGCCCATTACACCTTCTAGGGTTAGAGGGTTTTGGGTATATCATATCATTTATTCAGTATAAGAACAAGGGTTTTTTTCCCTTGTAGAGTTTGGGTTGTCTCTTTATGTTTAAAGTGACAGTATTCATTTTTACTAAATTCTTTTTACAATGATACTTTTCTAGTCCCATATCTCGCAGGATGATACTGTTTAGGCTATGACACAGTTTTCTCCTTCAGTGTCCCTAACCTTTATGGTGTCACATGCAGTGGCCTGCATTCCTCTCAATCTCCTGGTGGAGTGTGTTTGCTTACAGATTTTGCAGCTCAGGTATCATCTGCAATACTGGCGTTTTTCCTTTCTTACAGGGAAAATGCGAGAGGACATTTAGATTTCGAATAGTAAGGTTTCTGTTTCACTTTCTGCTACCCAGGTTGTTTTCTCTCCTAAGTTGGGTGAGGAGGACTGCTGGTATTTCTCAGGATTAAATCTCAGTTTTGGACGGTATAATTCCTTTATCTGATACTGAAGTGATCGCCTTCATATATTTGCTTGAATACCTCTTGAACTGTTAAAGGTTGTTTTGGCTTCTGGACGACATTGATACCCCTGTCAACTCACCTTTGGGTATGTTTTAGGAGGAGCTGGCTTCTTGGTAGACTTCGACTCTCCTGTCATTGTCAATCCTCAAGAATCTAGTAATTTTTTATATATACTAGTACTAGGATTCATTTGTAAAAAGTTTCTCCTGTTCTCAACTATGCTAGGAGAATTTTCTCAGGTGTGGGACTGGTTAGTACTTGGAAATCCTTTTTCCCCATCTCCTATCTATAATAATCTCTTTAATTATCACGGTGCATGGTATTTAAAGTAGTAGGGGTCTATATGCTCCTTTAAGGATAGAGACCTTTATGGACAAGTGCGGCATCCTTTGGTCCGACGTCTGGTCTCATTTCACAGAAAGGCTGTTAGGCCAATTTTTTATTTCTGTTGATAATTTTCGTCCCTTCGTAACTTCAAGAAGATTTTCCCCTTTGTCTTCCAAACAGGGGTAGTTCAAGTCCTCTTGGATACCCAGTCAGTTTTGGATCAGTGGAATTAATTAAAGAAACCCACAGCTAATTCTCATTCAGCATGTAGGATTTACCCCCAAGCCAGGATCGGATCCTATGGGGGACAGTCTATCTCAGTTTTTTGTTCTGCCTGGATTCAGCTAGAACTGACTTTGGTTCTACAAAACAGAACAGTAAAGCTCAGAGCCATGGGTTTAGATCCCCCTCGGCCGTGTCAGGCAGAATTCCTCCTAGACCTTTAAAAAGGTCCTAGATCCCTAAAGGGCTGTAGATGTAATATTCCAGGGGTTCGAATTGGAATTCAACTCCTTCCTCCCAGGAGCAGGTTTCACCTCTCAAGATTATCTGTAGTCAGATAAGAAGAGAGGCGTTTTTTAAATGTGTTCAGTTTCTTCCTCCCTGGGAGTGATTGTCCAGTTCCAGTTTTGGAACAGTGGTTAGTTTTGGTGAAAGAATCAGTTTCTAATGACCTTAGTCCTAAGGGATGTGTATTTTCAGGTTCTCATAAAAGGGTTCTTCTCAGATTTCTGAGTTTTTCTTTCTGGCCAAACTTTTTCAGTTTGTGGTTCAACTATGGATTTGCCACAGAGTCCAAAGTTTTCTTAATGGTTCGGGAGTGGCAACCTGCCTGGACGACATATTGGTTTGGGCACCTTCCTCCTTCAAGCAAATTCTCATTCGGAGGTTTTTGCTGTCTTCTTCGTTCCATAATTGGTAGTGGAGCTGGAAAAGAAGTTCCTTGTCTCAGCTACAGGGTAGTCTGCGTAGGGACTATAATTGTTTCCCTATCGATGGGAATCCTTCCTCTTGCCTTTCTCTTCAGTCTTCTGTTCGGCATCAGCGGTTCAGTATATGGAGGTAATTAGTCTGATGGTGCTTCCATGGACATCATCCCTTGTTTGATTTTGTTTGAGAGCTCTGCAGTTGTGCCTGCTCAGTTAGTGGAATGGGGATTATTCGGATTGCCTCAGAAATAGGTCTGAATCAGCCGACAAGAGTCTCTTCCCATGGTGGTTTTTCAGGAATTTCGGTCTCAGGACACATGCTTCTGAGACCTTCCTGGGCATTTGTGATCGCGAACACCAGTCTACTGGGCTGGGGAGGAGTCTGGGATTTATTGAAGGCGCAGAAACGTTGGTCCTGTAAGAAGTCTGCTCTCCCTTTCATCATGTTTGAGTTGAGAGCTATTTACAATGTTCTTATGGTTTGGCTTCAGTTGTCAGCCTAGTTTATTGGGTCCTAGTCTGACAATATAGCCTCTGGGACTCATTTCCTCTCTGAGTTCCCTAGTCATGTAGGAAGTGTTTTCAGATTTTTCTGTGGGCAGGTGCTCACAATTCTGTCTATCGGCCATCCACTTTTCTAGAGTGGTCAACTGGGAAGCGGGGTTCTGTACAGTTTTCCCATCTCAGGGTGTGGGTCCTTCCATCCGAGAGTGTTCTTCAGGTTAACAAGCAATTGGGGCTTACCAGAATTGGTTCTGATGGCATCTCGTCAGAACTCCTACGTTCCCTAGTTCGGTTGAGGTCAAGAGATCTTCTTGCCTTTCTGATAGATACTCTGGCAGTTCTTCAGAGCTTCAGGTTGACTTACCTTTTTCCTCGGTTTGTTCTCCTTCCTTGAGTCTTCGTTCAGATAAAGTAGGAGATAGCTTTGTTTTTTTTCTAATAGCTCCTGCGTGGCCTTGCAAGATCTGGTAGGCGGATCTAGTAGAGAAGTCGTCTCTATCTCCGTCGAAATTTCATCCAAATTTAGTTTCTCTGAAGCTGCTGGTTCGGAGATTACACGCTTAAATTTAGCTAAGCGTGGGTTTTTCCGAATCGGTCATTGAGACCATGATTCAGGCTTGTGGTTCATCTATAGATATATTTATTATACAATACGTCAGGATCCCATGGATCTTATCTTTTCTCCAGGATGGCCTTGAGAAGGGGTTATCTGTTAGTGCCCTCAAGGGTCAGATTTCGTCTCTTTCCATTCTGCGGCTCAAGCGTCTGGGGGACGGGCCAGATATACAATCTTTTATCAGGTCCTGGTCAGTATTAGGCCTGTGTTTAAAGGGACACTGAACCCAATTTTTTTTCTTTTGTGATTCAGACAGAACATGCAATTTTAAGCAACTTTCTAATTTACTCCTATTATCAATTTTTCTTCATTCTCTTGCTATCTTTATTTGAAAAAGACGGAATCTAAGTGGTTCAGAACTCTGGACAGCAATTTTTTTATTCATGAATGAATTTATCCACCAATCAGCAAGAACAACACAGGTTGTTCGCCAAAAATGGTCCGGCATCTAAACTTACATTCTTGCATTTCAAATAAAGATACAAAGAGAATGAAGAAAATTCTTCTGTTGCACATCTTAGATGTTGTGCGGGTCTTTAAATTTTATCTGCAATGTCCAGATTTTTGTCAGTCTTCTACTTTGTTTCTGGATAAACATAAATGCCGGAGAGCTACTTCCACCTTTCTTTTCTCTGGTTGAGAAGTGTTAATCGTAGGGTTTATGAGCCTGTTGGACAGCAGCTCCCTGGGAGATTTTCAGCCCCCTCCACTAGGGTGGTGTCTTCTTCTTGGTTCTTCAAGAGAGAGGCCTCTGTAGAACGTTTTTTTTTTCTTTCTAAATTCTATAAGTTCAATACTTTTGCCTTGGCTGGGGCTTCTTTTGGGAGAAAGGTTCTTCAAGCAGTGGTGCTTTCTGTTTAGGTCACCTGTCTTGTCCCTCCCGTATCATCTGTGTCCTCTAGCTTGGGTATTGATTCCCAACAGTAATTGATGATGGTCCGTGGACTCACTGTGTCATTAGAAAGAAAACAAAATGTATGCTTACCTGATAAATTTCTTTCTTGACACGGTGAGTGTGCAGCCTTCCCTATTTTTCAGACAGGTTTTTTGTTATATAAACCTTAGGCACTTCTGCACCTTGTGTTACTTCCTTTCTCTCCTTTCCCTTTGGTCGAATGACTGGGGATTGTGGGTAGGGGAGTGATATTTAATAGTTTTGCTGTGGTGCTCTTTGCCTCCTCCTGCTGGCCAGGAGTGATATTCCCCAACAGTAATTGATGATGATCCGTGGACTCACCGTGTCAAGAAATAAATAAATTTATCAGGTAAGCATAAATTTAGTTTTTTTCTATATTTTATATTTAATATTTACATAACACGCCTTAAGATAACTACATCTTTATGTGCACTAACTGATTAGAGCTAAAGTGTAAAACCCAAAGAACGGTATGCCTTGTTTTACATTCCAAAGTTCTTCACATAGAAGTATTGCTAGTGCACTAACGTTGGTGTGCCACTTGTAATTTAGCCCTTTGTGTGTTAACTTCATTTTTTTATATATATAATTTTCCTTATTAATTAATTATTGTATTTTGTATTTGTTCTAATTAAGATTGCCACTGACGCTGTAGAAAACATCCGTACAGTTGTTTCATTGACACGAGAAAGGCGGTTTGAGTCTATGTATGAAAAAAATTTGGAAGGGCCATACAGGTAATAGAAAATATAAGTCCCTGATTCTTTAAAGCTCTCTGGTCTAGCGAGATTACCCAAGAAGTCTTATCAGTACTGCAATGTCCCTCAAATTATTTTACATTTCTTTCCAAAGGCAGGGAAAGTCCACAACTTCATTCTTTACTGTTGGGATTACAACACCTGGCCACCAGGAGGAGGCAAAGACACCCTAGCCAAAAGATTAAATATCCCTCCCACTTCCCCCATCCTCCCAGTCATTCTTTGCCTTTGTCACTAAAGGAGGATGGCAGAGAAGTGCTAGAAGATAGTCCTTTAATGGGTATTTTCCCTTCAAGAGAGGACTGGAGCTTGAAGTAGTCTTGTAAATCTCTCAGTGAGAGTGTTGATGAGAGTTAGAGTCTGGAAATACAGGGAAAGTTTTTCTGTGACTTCATCCAGACTGCGAATCTAACAGCTCCTTGGGAACCAGTGTTAACGAGTTACACTGTTCTCCCTTCCTAAGATATGGAGAGTCCACAACATCATCATTTACTAGTGGGACTATCACTCCTGGCTAGCAGGAGGAGGCAAAGAGCACCACAAAGCTGTTAAGTGTCACTACCCTACCCATAATCCCCAGTCATTCTCTTTGCCTCTGTCAATGGAGGAGGTGAAGTTTTGGTGTCTGAAGAAAATTGGATTTCTTTTCGCTACAAGCAAGGTTTTTGGGTATAGCTGTAGTCCACGTCAATCTCTGCAGTAGAGTAGTAGTGGCTTTAAAGCAGTTAGGAACTTGTGAGGTCGGCCTTGCTTTGTTTTCCTAACATATTTGCGGCTCATGGTATACAAAGTCCGTGTAGGTTTACTCTGTTCTTTCTTTTTTTACAGGTCTCTGTGAGGAGTATGTGTCCTCTCACACCTTGTAAGCTGTCATCCTGCTGGACAGCTAGACTGCAGGTAAGTACTTTTTGTCTTCTAGTTTCTGAAGACTGGCACTTTAAAGTGAAGGTCAATTTTGATGAATAAGTGCCCGGTTTTTAATAATCCTATTAAAAACAAGGGCACTTTAATTAATCAAAATTGACATTTTAATTCTTTTCTTCAAAAACGTACCTTTTTAATTCTGAAAGCCGATCCAGCGCTTCCTCTGCCCGTCGCAAGCCCTCTTTGCGGGTCCAAAATGACGAATCCGTCTTCCTCCAATCACGGCATTGCATCAGGCCATGATCCCCCGGGGGAAAACCGTGATTGGAGGAAGCCGGATTCGTAATTTCTGACGTAAGAAGAGGCTTCCGACAGCCTGGGGAATTGCTGGAGCGGCTTTCAGGATTAAAAGGTAAGTTTTTGAAGAAAAGGAGTGAAATGTCAATTTTGATTAATTAAAGTGCCCTTGTTTTTAATAGGATTATTAAAAACCGGGCACTAATTCATCCAAATTGACCTTCACTTTAAGAAGATTTATGCTGCAGTATATTTGGGACAGTTTTAATATAATCAATTAGGCTGGATTATTTTATGAGCAGGGTGCAGGCACTAATGTGGTAGATTAGTGGTTCATTTTTTTCCATTCATATATGGAACTATTAATCCACTGTGCCTTATTTTTCTTTTTTGTGGGCTTGTATTGGAAAGTTAGTTCAGTAAGCTAAAGTGCTGCTTTTTGAACATTTGTATTTTCACATGCTGCTTGAGGCATATTGTGTGTGACATGTTTTTCACTGTTTGTACCGCTCTGGAGTATCAGTTAGCCTACTGGAAGGAGTTACCTTGCTGTTAATCGATCTTTTAACAGAGATAGGGAACTCACTCTGACGATCATGTGACTTCCTTCTCTCTGTAGTATCGGAGCGGAGCGACGTCACAGCTTTCCTTCATTCTCCTGTGTCGGTTCGATACGCTGAAGGAGAATTCTGGCTGATGGTTTTTCAGTTCTCTGATATACTCCTGTGGGTACGGTAGGAGCACCTCAGAGGTGTAGAGGTGTTTAATTTTTTTGTCAAGACTTGTCAATGTCTATTTAGCGTGTTATGCTACAGAAAAAACATAATTTATGTAAGAACTTACCTGATAAATTCATTTCTTTCATATTAGCAAGAGTCCATGAGCTAGTGACGTATGGGATATACATTCCTACCAGGAGGGGCAAAGTTTCCCAAACCTCAAAATGCCTATAAATACACCCCTCACCACACCCACAATTCAGTTTAACGAATAGCCAAGAAGTGGGGTGATAAAAAAGTGCGAAAGCATATAAAATAAGGAATTGGAATAATTGTGCTTTATACAAAAATCATAACCACCACAAAAAAAGGGCGGGCCTCATGGACTCTTGCTAATATGAAAGAAATTAATTTATCAGGTAAGTTCTTACATAAATTATGTTTTCTTTCATGTAATTAGCAAGAGTCCATGAGCTAGTGACGTATGGGATAATGATTACCCAAGATGTGGATCTTTCCACACAAGAGTCACTAGAGAGGGAGGGATAAAATAAAGACAGCCAATTCCTGCTGAAAATAATCCACACCCAAAATAAAGTTTAATGAAAAACATAAGCAGAAGATTCAAACTGAAACCGCTGCCTGAAGTACTTTTCTACCAAAAACTGCTTCAGAAGAAGAAAATACATCAAAATGGTAGAATTTAGTAAAAGTATGCAAAGAGGACCAAGTTGCTGCTTTGCAAATCTGATCAATCGAAGCTTCATTCCTAAACGCCCAGGAAGTAGAAACTGACCTAGTAGAATGAGCTGTAATCCTCTGAGGCGGAGTTTTACCCGACTTAACATAGGCAAGATGAATTAAAGATTTCAACCAAGATGCCAAAGAAATGGCAGAAGCTTTCTGGCCTTTTCTAGAACCGGAAAAGATAACAAATAAACTAGAAGTCTTTCGGAAAGACTTAGTAGCTTCAACATAATATTTCAAAGCTCTAACAACATCCAAAGAATGCAACGATTTCTCCTTAGAATTCTTAGGATTAGGACATAATGAAGGAACCACAATTTCTCTACTAATGTTGTTGGAATTCACAACTTTAGGTAAAAATTCAAAAGAAGTTCGCAACACCGCCTTATCCTGATGAAAAATCAGAAAAGGAGACTCACAAGAAAGAGCAGATAATTCAGAAACTCTTCTGGCAGAAGAGATTGCCAAAAGGAACAAAACTTTCCAAGAAAGTAATTTAATGTCTAATGAATGCATAGGTTCAAACGGAGGAGCTTGAAGAGCCCCCAGAACCAAATTCAAACTCCAAGGAGGAGAAATTGACTTAATGACAGGTTTTATATGAACCAAAGCTTGTACAAAACAATGAATATCAGGAAGAATAGCAATCTTTCTGTGAAAAAGAACAGAAAGAGCAGAGATTTGACCTTTCAAGGAACTTGCGGACAAACCCTTATCTAAACCATCCTGAAGAAACTGTAAAATTCTCGGTATTCTAAAAGAATGCCAAGAAAAATGATGAGAAAGACACCAAGAAATATAAGTCTTCCAAACTCTATAATATATCTCTCTAGATACAGATTTACGCGCCTGTAACATAGTATTAATCACAGAGTCAGAGAAACCTCTTTGACCAAGAATCAAGCGTTCAATCTCCATACCTTTAAATTTAAGGATTTCAGATCCTGATGGAAAAAAGGACCTTGCGACAGAAGGTCTGGTCTTAACGGAAGAGTCCACGGTTGGCAAGAGGCCATCCGGACAAGATCCGCATACCAAAACCTGTGAGGCCATGCCGGAGCTACCAGCAGAACAAACGAGCATTCCTTCAGAATCTTGGAGATTACTCTTGGAAGAAGAACTAGAGGCGGAAAGATATAGGCAGGATGATACTTCCAAGGAAGTGATAATGCATCCACTGCCTCCGCCTGAGGATCCCGGGATCTGGACAGATACCTGGGAAGTTTCTTGTTTAGATGAAACGCCATCAGATCTATTTCTGGAAGTTCCCACATTTGAACAATCTGAAGAAATACCTCTGGGTGAAGAGACCATTCGCCCGGATAATCCGCTTCCCAATTGTCTATACCTGGGATATGAACCGCAGAGATTAGACAGGAGCTGGATTCCGCCCAAACCAAAATTTGAGATACTTCTTTCATAGCCAGAGGACTGTGAGTCCCTCCTTGATGATTGATGTATGCCACAGTTGTGACATTGTCTGTCTGAAAACAAATGAACGATTCTCTCTTCAGAAGAGGCCAAAACTGAAGAGCTCTGAAAATTGCACGGAGTTCCAAAATATTGATCGGTAATCTCACCTCCTGAGATTCCCAAACTCCTTGTGCCGTCAGAGATCCCCACACAGCTCCCCAACCTGTGAGACTTGCATCTGTTGAAATTACAGTCCAGGTCGGAAGCACAAAAGAAGCCCCCTGAATTAAACGATGGTGATCTGTCCACCACGTTAGAGAGTGTCGTACAATCGGTTTTAAAGATATTAATTGAGATATCTTTGTGTAATCCTTGCACCATTGATTCAGCATACAGAGCTGAAGAGGTCGCATGTGAAAACGAGCAAAGGGGATCACGTCCGATGCAGCAGTCATAAGACCTAGAATTTCCATGCATAAGGCTACCGAAGGGAATGATTGTGACTGAAGGTTTCGACAAGCTGAAATCAATTTTAGACGTCTCTTGTCTGTTAAAGACAGAGTCATGGACACTGAATCTATCTGGAAACCCAGAAAGGTTACCCTTGTCTGAGGAATCAATGAACTTTTTGGTAAATTGATCCTCCAACCATGATCTTGAAGAAACAACACAAGTCGATTCGTATGAGATTCTGCTAAATGTAAAGACTGAGCAAGTACCAAGATATCGTCCAAATAAGGAAATACCACAATACCCTGTTCTCTGATTACAGACAGAAGGGCACCGAGAACCTTTGTAAAAATTCTTGGAGCTGTAGCTAGGCCAAACGGCAGAGCCACAAACTGGTAATGCTTGTCCAGAAAAGTGAATCTCAGGAACTGATAATGATCTGGATGAATCAGAATATGCAGATATGCATCCTGTAAATCTATTGTGGACATATAATGCCCTTGCTGAACAAAAGGCAAGATAGTCCTTACAGTTACCATTTTGAACGTTGGTATCCTTGCATAACGATTCAATATTTTTAGATCCAGAACTGGTCTGAAGGAATTCTCCTTCTTTGGTACAATGAAGAGATTTGAATAAAACCCCATCCCCTGTTCCGGAACTGGAACTGGCATAATTACTCCAGTCAACTCTAGATCTGAAACACAATTCAGAAATGCTTGAGCTTTTACTGGATTTACTGGGACACGGGAAAGAAAAAATCTCTTTGCAGGAGGTCTCATCTTGAAACCAATTCTGTACCCTTCTGAAACAATGTTCTGAATCCAAAGATTGTGAACAGAATTGATCCAAATTTCTTTGAAAAAACGTAACCTGCCCCCTACCAGCTGAGCTGGAATGAGGGCCGCACCTTCATGTGGACTTAGAAGCAGGCTTTGCCTTTCTGGAAGGCTTGGATTTATTCCAGACTGGAGATGGTTTCCAAACTGAAACTGCTCCTGAGGAAGAAGGATCAGGCTTTTGATCTTTGTTGAAACGAAAGGAACGAAAACGATTATTAGCCCTGTTTTTACCCTTAGATTTTTTATCCTGTGGTAAAAAAGTTCCTTTCCCACCAGTAACAGTTGAGATAATAGAATCCAACTGAGAACCAAATAATTTGTTACCCTGGAAAGAAATAGAAAGTAGAGTTGATTTAGAAGCCATATCAGCATTCCAAGTCTTAAGCCATAAAGCTCTTCTAGCTAAAATAGCTAGAGACATAAACCTGACATCAACTCTGATAATATCAAAAAAGGCATCACAGATAAAATTATTAGCATGCTGAAGAAGAATAATATTATGAGAATCATGATCTGTTACTTGTTGCGCTAAAGTTTCCAACCAAAAAGTTGAAGCTGCAGCAACATCAGCCAATGATATAGCAGGTCTAAGAAGATTACCTGAACACAGATAAGCTTTTCTTAGAAAGGATTCAATTTTCCTATCTAAAGGATCCTTAAACGAAGTACCATCTGACGTAGGAATAGTAGTACGTTTAGCAAGGGTAGAAATAGCCCCATCAACTCTAGGGATTTTGTCCCAAAATTCTAATCTGTCAGACGGCACAGGATATAATTGCTTAAAACGTTTAGAAGGAGTAAATGAATTACCCAATTTATCCCATTATTTGGAAATTACTTCAGAAATAGCATTAGGAACAGGAAAAACTTCTGGAATAACCACAGGAGATTTAAATACCTTATCTAAACGTTTAGAATTAGTATCAAGAGGACCAGAATCCTCTATTTCTAAAGCAATTAGTACTTCTTTAAGTAAAGAACGAATAAATTCCATTTTAAATAAATATGAAGATTTATCAGCATCAATCTCTGAGACAGAATCCTCTGAACCAGAAGAGTCATCAGAATCAGAATGATGATGTTCATTTAAAAATTCATCTGTAGAGAGAGAAGTTTTAAAAGATTTTTTATGTTTACTAGAAGGAGAAATAACAGACATAGCCTTCTTTATGGATTCAGAAACAAAATCTCTTATGTTATCAGGAACATTCTGCACCTTAGATGTTGAAGGAACAGCAACAGGCAATGGTACATTACTAAAGGAAATATTATCTGCATTAACAAGTTTGTCATGACAATTAATACAAACAACAGCCGGAGGAATAGCTACCAAAAGTTTACAGCAGATACACTTAGCTTTGGTAGTTCCAGCACTAGACAGCGATTTTCCTGAAGTATCTTCTGACTCAGATGCAACGTGAGACATCTTGCAATATGTAAGAGAAAAAACAACATATAAAGCAAAATTGATCAAATTCCTTAAATGACAGTTTCAGGAATGGGAAAAAATGCCAAAGAACAAGCTTCTAGCAACCAGAAGCAATGAAAAATGAGACTTAAATAATGTGGAGACAAAAGCGACGCCCATATTTTTTTAGCGCCAAATAAGACGCCCACATTATTTGGCACCTAAATGCTTTTGGCGACAAAAATGACGCCACATCCGGAATGCCGACATTTTTGGCGCAAAAGAACGTCAAAAAATGACGCAACTTCCGGCGACACGTATGACGCTGGAAACGGAAAAGATTTTTTGCGCCAAAAAAGTCCGCGCCAAGAATGACGCAATAAAATGAAGCATTTTCAGCCCCCGCGAGCCTAACAGCCCACAGGGAAAAAAAGGTCAAATTTTTTAAGGTAAAAAAATGATTGATTCAAATGCATTATCCCAAATATGAAACTGACTGTCTGAAAATAAGGAATGTTGAACATTCTGAGTCAAGGCAAATAAATGTTTGAATACATATATTTAGAACTTTATAAACAAAGTGCCCAACCATAGCTTAGAGTGTCACAGAAAATAAGATTTACTTACCCCAGGACACTCATCTACATGTTTGTAGAAAGCCAAACCAGTACTGAAACGAGAATCAGCAGAGGTAATGGTATATAAATAAGAGTATATCGTCGATCTGAAAAGGGAGGTAAGAGATGAATCTCTACGACCGATAACAGAGAACCTATGAAATAGACCCCGTAGAAGGAGATCACTGCATTCAAATAGGCAATACTCTCCTCACATCCCTCTGACATTCACTGCACGCTGAGAGGAAAACCGGGCTCCAACTTGCTGCGGAGCGCATATCAACGTAGAATCTAGCACAAACTTACTTCACCACCTCCATAGGAGGCAAAGTTTGTAAAAACTGAATTGTGGGTGTGGTGAGGGGTGTATTTATAGGCATTTTGAGGTTTGGGAAACTTTGCCCCTCCTGGTAGGAATGTATATCCCATACGTCACTAGCTCATGGACTCTTGCTAATTACATGAAAGAAATAACGCTCTTGAAGATTAAAGAGATTTAAAGTGACAGTAGTCATTTTATTTATTTTTCTCTCTCAGTTAATTTTTGGAATTTTTACTGTGCTGTGGACATGGATCAATCTGCAGACCAGATAGAGGACAATGTTGCTTGTGACAGATGTTTACTATGTTTGGAGGCACAAATTGTTTTGCCCATGCAAATCTGTGCTTCTTGTTTAGCTAGAACCATAGAGTGTAAAAGTAAAATTTTGCCCACTGAGCCAAATGTCTCTCAGGATGATGCCACAGCTTTCTCCTCAAATGTCCCAAGCCTCTATGGTGTCACATGCAATGCCCTGCAGTTCCTCTCAACCTCCTAGAGGAGTTTATTTGCCCACAAAAATTGCTGCTCAGGTATCTTGTGCGGTATCTGCAGCATTATCTGCTTTTCCTATGTTAAAGGGAAACCACAAGAGGAAAATTAAAGATTAAGATAATAAGGTTTCTGTTCCAAACACTGCTACTCAGGTTGCTCTCCCTCATAAGTCTGATGAGGAGGATACGTTGGTAGCCTCTAAGGGTGAAATATCAGATTCGGACAGTATAAATCCTTCATCTGATGCTGAAGTAGTAACCTTCAGATCAAGCTTGATCACCTTTGTGTATTGTTAAAGGAGGTTTTGGCTACTTTGGATGACTCTGATACTCCTGTTGTTGTTAACCCTAAGAAATCTAGTCAACTTAATAAATACTATGATGTTCCTTCCACTGTGGAAGTGTTTCCTGTTCCAGACCTTGCCACAAAAATTACTTCACAGGAATGGGAAAAGCCAGGGATACCTTTTTCCCCGTCTCCTGTCACTAAAGTAGAAGGGGCCATTTCTACTCTGGCTAAGAGAACTACTATCCCTTTAGAGGATAGCTGCTCTTTTAAGGATCCAATGGACAAAAAGCTGGAGGCTTATTTGAAGAAGATGTATGTTTATCAAGGTCTTCAATTGCAACCTGCAGTTTGTATTGCCACTGTGTCAAGTGCTGCATCTTTTTGGTGCAACGCCTTGTCTGATTCAATTTTAGTAGTGACTCCTTTGGAGGAGATCCAAGACAGAATTAAGGCTCTCAAGCTAGCCAATTCCTTTATTTCTGATGCTACCATGCAAGTTAATAAACTGGGAGCCAAGATATCTGGCTTCGCTGTCCTAGTCCACAGGGCATTGTGGCTAAAATCATAGTCAGCAGATGTTACCTTTAAGTCTAAGCTTCTGGCGCTTCCTTACAAG